>NC_135829.1:4395167-4672055 GCF_964213995.1 Mustelus asterias | reverse complement strand
AAAAGTAGCTGGGGGTGGGGGAATTACTTCCCCCAACCTCAGCACCCCCCCCCCCCCCCCCCCCACCAACCCCCTCCGATTTTTATCTCAGCAAAGCTCACTTGGGTCCAAATCTGCAAGCTGCGTCATAGCTGCAATGGCCTGAAATAGGATTCAACCAAAGCCAACCATGCAGCAGAAAGGTGCAGGTGATACCGTAGAGGCAGTTGATATCATCCTGCCCAGAGATCAGCCAGTTCTTGAAGAGACGGATGTGATACGAACACTGGTGAAGATGCCGGGCCAAGGCACCATCAAGGGCCAGGTTCTGCGCGAAACTGTTATCAGCTGAAAAACGTCTCAGCAGCTGCGCCACGTGGTGATTGTCCAGCAAGTCTATGGAACGGCATCGGCGGTGGGAGGGGCGGGGGGGAAAAAAAGAACAAAATAAAAACACCAACCAAAAAAAAATAAGGACACAGTTACCATCATTGTTTTAAGCATTTGTACCAATCGGAAAGTGCAAAGAATGAACCAGATGAAGAGTACGGCCATGAGCTGCTGATCGCAAACCTGGCCAAAAGGAATACACATTAATATTTCTCAAAGTAAAAATCAGGAAACATAGATACTTGCATTTATTTACTGCCCGATTATATCATCAAAACATCTGGATGTGCCTCAAAGAGAATTGTGTTTGGTTCACAGATTTATAGAGGCAACCACAGCAATCCCATTGTCATCAAGTTCATAAGATACAAGAGCAGAATTAGGCCATTCGGCCCATCAAGTCTGTTCCATGCATTCGACCCATCAAGTCTGTTCCACGTATTCGATCATGGCTGATATGCTCCTCATCCCCATTTTCCTGCCTTCTCCCCATAATCCTTCAACCTATTACCAACTAAAAATCTGTCTAACTCCTCCTTAAATGTACTCACTGTCCCAGCATCCACCACACTTTGGGGCAGCGAATTCCACAGATTCACAACCTTTTGGGAGAAGTAGTTTCTCCTCAACTCTGTCTTAAATTTGCTGCCCCTTATCCTAAGACTTCTCGTCCTAGAATTCCCCACAAGAGGAAGCATCCGCTCCATGTCTACTTTATCCAGGCCTTTTACCATCTTGTATACCTCAATTTGATCTCCCCTCATTCTTCTAAATTCCAGAGAGTGTCGGCCTAAACTGTTCAATCTCTCTTCATACGACAAACCCCTCATCTTTGGAATCAATCTATTGAACCTCCTCTGAACTGCCTCCACTACATCTTTCCTCAAATAATGGGACCAAAACTGTGCACAATACTCCAGGTGCAGCCTCACCAATGCCTTGTATAGTTGCAACGATGCTTCCTTACCTTTTATATTCTATTCCTATCAAGATCCAAACATCAACAATGCTGGTTGATGGAGGAATATCTTCTGGATTCCAGAATCTTTCTTTCTTTTATCAGTGCCTCAAGATCTTTCACTTTTATCTGGACAGACAAATGGAGCCTTCGGTTTAACATCTCATCAGCTAGATGGCACCCACGTCACTGCAGAGCTCCCCTGGCACTGCACTGAAGTGTCAGTCTGCTCTTGGTGATGCTGATTGAGGGAGAAATATTAGCCAACACATTGAAATAGTGCTGCAGGGGCTATTACATCCATCTGAAAATAAGCAGGGCCTCAATCTAATGATTCATAGTGTAGAAGGACACCATTTGGTCCATCGAGTCTGCACCGGCCACAATCCCACCCAGGTCCTATCCCCGTAACCCCATATATTTACTCTGCTAATCCCCCTGACAGTAGGGTTAATTTGTCATGGCCAATCAACCTAACCTGCACATCTTTGGACTGTGGGAGGAAACCGGAGAATCCGGAGGAAACCCACGCAGACACGGGGAGAATGTGCAAACTCCACACAGTCACCCGAGGCCAGAATCAAACCCAGGTCCCTGTGGTTAGCACAGTGAGACAGCTGTGCTAACCACTGTGCCACCCCTAGTGCCATCTGAAAGTTGGCACTTGTTGTGGTGCAGCACACCACTGGAGTGTCAGCCTGGATTTCTGTGTCCTGATTCAGAAGTGAGGGTACTACCCACTAAGCCACGGCTGACACTAATAACATTTCACTGGTGGATGTCACAACTACATTGTTGAAAAATACAATCTAGTTTTCTGTGATGAAAATTAAGGCATTCAGGATATTACCCAGTCTTAGCCATGCAGGCATTAAGTCAGACTGGTATTCAACTGAGATCTGGAGGACTCTGCAGTGGCCCCTGGGCACTAGATGTGCTAATGCGGCACTCCATTGGGGCTTGAAGTGCATCTCAATTCTGTAGCTTAAAAATATTTTGCCCATCTACCAAATGGAAAACACTTCCAGTGAATACAGCAATCACTCTTGCGTTTCCTCCAAGGGAACAGTTTATCTGTTCTTTTGGGTTAATTGCACGCACAAGCCCTGTAACGGTGAGAGATCGGGCAATCTAGACCAGTTAATGTCCACAGGAGGTGATCTTTCCAGAGGAAGGAAGCCAACTGTTACTAGACAAGACAAAAACTGTGGGTGGTGATCTCAATAATGAATTGTCGGTTTAGCTCAGTCGGTGGACAGCTGGTTCGTGATCCAGAGCAACACCAACGGCATGGGTTCAATTCCCACACTGGATGAGCTTATTCACCAAGTCCCCGCCTTCTCAACCTTGCCCCTCACCTGAGGTGTGGTGATCCTCAGATTAAATCACCACCAGCCTACGGTCATCTGGAACTATGCCAACTTTACTTTAATGAATTGAAATTGAAACTCATTTAGGATCTGCAAGGAAGACCCTACTTGATCTGCTAACCTTTTTCAACTCATTAAAATCCAAAGAAAATGGACTGTCATGAATTTGATGACGTAATATTCCCTTGACTCTAGACAAATGGGATGGGGACCCAAGTCCTGAGGATTGGTGAAAGCATCTTCATGTAGAAGTTTATGATGTATTAATTATCCACTATTGCAACGGTAATCCTCAAAAAAGGGATAATGTATGGGATGTATATTGTCCTCTCACAATCCAAGAAATGCAGGATATTGAGGCAGTTGCACTTTCCATATCTGATGTTTCTTTCCTGTCAAGAAATCTTAGCTTCATAGAATCCCTACAGTGCAGAAAGAGGCCATTTGGCCCATCGAGTCTGCACTGACCACAATCCCACCCAGGCTCTATCCCCATAACCCCATGCATTTACCCTAGCTAGTCCCCCTGACACCAAGAGGCAATTTAGCACGGCCAATCCACCTAACCTGCACACCTTTAGAGTGTGGGAGGAAACCGGAGCACCCGGAGGAAACCCACGCAGACAGGGGGAGAACGTGCAAACTCCACACAGACAGCGACCCAAGCCGGGAGTCGAATCCGGGTCCCTAGTGCTGTGAGGCAACAGTGCTAACCACTGTGCCACCATAACGCCCGTGTCCTTTCCTTCTCCACTATGTAATCTATGAAGGAGATGCTTTGTCTGTATAGCGCAAGAATAATCAGGGCACTCACTTATGTCTGTCAAACTCCCACTGTGTCTCAAATGAATGAAAACAAATAGTGTAAAGGAGTTAAATGAGAATATGGTTAGTTACAATCTGTGGAATCGTACCCTAGTACTGCGTTCAGAAGGGGAGAAATTTGGGTGGGAGGGGATGTAATAACTTGTGGAATAAAATTCAAGCTCGACTTATGCAGTCATCTGGGACACTGGGACTCATGAATAGAACAAAGTTCCAGATGCCAACACCAACAAGGAGTGTGAGTGAGACAATTTGTTTGAACAATTGAGAAGTATGCAATACACACTTCCAAGTTTCACTTTCCTTTAGTGTTTCATGCTTACGTATGAAAATGAAAAGAAGGCACATGCAGACTGTGAAAGACATCTAATGAGGAGAGAGAAGTGATATGGGTTCTCATAGACAGGCCGGTGTATATATTAAGCTGAACACCATCTCTGAGAACCGATAAACCATTCTATAATAAACATCTGACCAAGTTCTCTCAAACAACTCAATAGTGAGACAACTATTGTCCTGCAACATCTTAGATATATGCAAGAGAAAATGGCCAGCACTACACTTGAATGGCTTACCAAGATTTCATTTCTACTCTTGGGAAATTGTTAGTTTGATTTCATCTTCTGCCTGTTGCAAAGGTTATGCTTGAAGTTCAATTATTTTTCTTTTTTTAGCCTCTCCTCTCCTAAAGGCACTGTCGTATTGGAATACAGTGCCTTAGGCTCCAGCACCCCTACATTTCTCCACCCAAGTGACCATATTGAGAAGCTGCCCCTGTCACAGAGATGTATCTTCTATCAGATGTCAGTGGACCACCCTCTCCCCCCCCACCTTCCTAGGACAATGCCACTGATACCAATTGTGAGTCAGCAGAATGGCCTCTTCGAGCAGGAGGTGACCCTTACTGGTGAACTTTACCACCAAGGGCCATTGGACAGGGAAGCTGGCCATGCATCTCGAAACCTGCAAAAGATAGTCAAGTTCTCTGATGGTTAACTGGACAGTGAAGTGAAATCCGGAGGTGGAAATGGTGGCCAGTCACAGCTGGTGAAATGGAGTGATTGACAGGTACGATTGCTATTCTAAACTGATGGAAGTTTTATCAAAAGGAAAAGTCATCAATGTAAAAAAAAAAAGGTTAAGAATGTGTGGAATTTTTTCCATATTAAAGTGGAATCATGTTAAAGATTTTGGTGTGGTAATGCTGAAGTAATGAAAAAATAAAAAGGGGTAAAACAAAAATTGAGAAAAGAAAGTTTGAGGTGGATATTTAATAGATTTTTTAAAAAGCACAAGTGCATTAAGAACATGCAAAAAAAAAATCAAAAAGTTAAGATTGTAAAGGATAATTGAAAAGAAGCAAACATACCATTAGTCGGATGCTTTGCAAACGAGACAGAAAATCTTTTAACGGCTGGCATAGATAACATTTCTGAGGAAACAAAAAGGACTGAAGTTAAAACTAACACTGCAGTTTTAACACAGAACTTCCCACATTACATGAGCGGGTGATGACTCCTTAGAAGAAAAATGCAACCCCAATCCTTTCTCATCGGGGTCTCCTGTTTCAACATTCTCCCCCTTTTGGTTGTGCTACTAGGGGAGAAGGCTGGGACACCCTACATGGATTGCACTGCCCCTGAACCTAACTATCAGGACAAAGGCTTAGCATGCATTAGGGTTGATGATGCATCTTTCTCTATATCCATACAACCAGAAGCTCCTACCGTGAACTAGCATAGTCCTCTTCTTTTAGGCAAGGGATGTAAAAGTTGGTTTGAGTGCCAAGATTGGGGGGAGTTCAAACGTGAACAAACTCAAGTCTCAAAGAGTAAAATGGGTACCTTAAGCAGCACAATTTCCACATGCCATATTTGAAGAGTTAGGTTTTCTTTTCTGGCGTGGTATAGGCGAGTCAACTGTATTAGGCATAGTCAGACCTCCTTTACCTTTATTCTCATGGTGTATTTGGTACACCAGCACAACACTGTAGCTTGTTGCTGGCAAAACTGAAATACCTCTAGGCAATGGTTTAACTCCACGAACAGTACAAACGGTGCCAGTATAAAGACTGCCTTTCAGGGGGAAAAAACAAATAAAATTAAGATGGCCCTCCTAGCCAATCGTTTTACTGTTACGGGCTATCCCATTTGCTTTCCGTTAAATAAATAAACGTCTCGCTACAAAATGGCGGGAGTAGTTTCATTGCACGCATCTAAACCACATGTGCAGAGATCTGACACTCAGTGGGACGGCGAGTAGAGGAGCTCTCCTGTCTCACCAATCCTGCATTGTCATCAATACGTCAGCAGTGTCACTGCAACAGTAGCATTACATTCATTCGTGACCAAAAGATCAGGCGTGTTACTGGAAGGCAGCATGAGCTGCCTATACCTGGCACTGAGTCAGCAGAAGAAGGCACCATTGACTTTTCCCATGCTGTCACAGGAAAGCTCCCAATGTAAATCCAATCTTCATGGTGACTTAAGCTTCCTTGAGGCATCTTCTGAAAGAGCTAATCATTTAGTGTTAACACCACTGGAGACTGAAATAAAAATGAGCAAGAGGGCACAACTGATAACTGCACATTTCTCCGTGACTGGTTGCCAAGAGTAGAACCTTGGATGAGCAGGATAATGCACTGTAGAAAATAATGTAGAAGACACTCGGACCGTGACATGCACCAACAGCTCTTTTTGGTGACCAGATCACTAGTTAACACAAAAATTGAAGCTGAAAATTCCCTAACTTAAGGCCAGTACACAGAATTTTTATTGTTTGTTACTGGTTACCCTTTTCTGCTGACTCTTGCTGAGATGCCATCTCATGGTTCCCCTTTGTCCAAGTGACCATTTATTTTTTTTAGCAGACTATCCAACCAAAGGGGACATCACAGTTGAGTTGGCCCTCTTTTTGCCCAACGATCTCTACGCGGGTACCCAGTAAGACACAAACACGCAACAAAACACACGTGTACACAGACACAACATACAGATTCCAGAATGGATCACTAAACGATGGTCAGGAGTGTCCCTTCCCTAACTAATGTCCACGGAGGTCAACCTGGGTGCCCCTATTGTTGCCCGCGATTCGATCCGGTGCCAGCTAACTCAGTATGGTCAAGGGTGTTAGTGCGGCTCTGCTGTTCACTGCATTAATCAGCTGATTGCTGCACAATCAGCCCCAAATTCTCTATTCCAGCCAGAACTCACTGGAGACGGGATTACAGCCATTACTGATACACAGATCTTTCATCGTACACTTTTAAATTCAACTTCAATCCTTGTCCTGAGAATGGAAAATTCTGTCAGGGATTAAGTGTTGTCGAGCCAGTCAATCAATCCATATTAATATTATTATTGCTTCTGATGATGAATTCGTTTGAAGAAAACTTTGTACAGCATTAGAGCTTAAGCCAACTTGGATTAGTTCCCTGTTTTCTGGGTACAATAGGTCCACCTGTCAGTGCGAGTAAGCTCCGTAAACTCACTCATCACCTGCTGGGTAGGAGCTCTTAAAGAGTGCTTGAAAAAGTACTTAAAATAATGATAAGGGAAAAGAATCCCAAGGAGGAATATAATAAAAACCTCAGAGCTTTATGAAGGGGCAGCAAAAAGCTGCAGTCACAAAGAGACAGACTTAAGAGAAAGCAGGGGTAGAGAGAGAGGAGGGGCAGGATGGCACGGGTAGAGAGAGAGGGAGGGAAGGACGGCAGGGGTAGAGAGAGAGGAGGGGAAGGACGGCAGGGGTAGAGAGAGAGGAGGGGAAGGACGGCAGGGGTAGAGAGAGAGAAGGGGAAGGACGGCAGGGGTAGAGAGAGAGAGAGGGGAGGGGAAGGACGGCAGGGGTAGAGAGAGAGAGAGGAGGGGAAGGACGGCAGGGGTAGAGAGAGAGGAGGGGAAGGACGACAGGGGTAGCGAGAGGAGGGGAAGGACGGCAGGGGAAGAGAGAGGAGGGGAAAGACGGCAGGGGTAGAGAGAGGAGGGGAAGGACGGCAGGGGTAGAGAGAGGAGGGGAAGGACGGCAGGGGTAGAGAGAGGAGGGGAAAGACGGCAGGGGTAGAGAGAGGAGGGGAAGGACGGCAGGGGTAGAGAGAGGAGGGGAAGGACGGCAGGGGTAGAGAGAGGAGGGGAAGGACGGCAGGGGTAGAGAGAGGAGGGGAAGGACGGCAGGGGTAGAGAGAGGAGGGGAAGGACGGCAGGGGTAGAGAGAGGAGGGGAAGGACGGCAGGGGTAGAGAGAGGAGGGGAAGGACGGCAGGGGTAGAGAGAGGAGGGGAGGGACGGCAGGGGTAGAGAGAGGAGGGGAGGGACGGCAGGGGTAGAGAGAGGAGGGGAGGGACGGCAGGGGTAGAGAGAGGAGGGGAGGGACGGCAGGGGTAGAGAGAGAGGAGGGGAGGGACGGCAGGGGTAGAGAGAGAGGAGGGGAAGGACGGCAGGGGTAGAGAGAGAGGAGGGGTAGGACGGCAGGGGTAGAGAGAGAGGAGGGGAAGGACGGCAGGGGTAGAGAGAGAGGAGGGGAAGGACGGCAGGGGTAGAGAGAGAGGAGGGGAAGGATGGCAGGGGTACAGGGGGGAGGGTAAGGAGGACAGGGGAGGGGAAGGAGGGCAGGGGTATGAGGGCAGGGGTACAGGGGGGGGAAGGAGGGCAGGGGTACAGGGGGGAGGGGAAGGACGGCAGGGGTACAGGGGGGAGGGGGAAGGACAGCAGGGGTACAGAGGGGAGGGGAAGGACGGCAGGGGGGACAGGAAGGAGGGCAGGGGTACAGGGGGGAGGGGAAGGAGGGCAGGGGTACAGGGGGGAGGGGAAGGACGGCAGGGGTACAGGGGGGAGGGGGAAGGACAGCAGGGGTACAGGGGGGAGGGGAAGGACTGCAGGGGGGAGGGGAAGGACGGCAGGGGGGAGGGGAAGGGGGGCAGGGGTACGGGGGGAGGGGAAGGACGGCAGGGGTACAGGGGAGAGGGGAAGGACAGCAGATAGTGCCACTAAACTCTTGTTTTCTTCTCCAAAGTCGCAAAAGTATAAAACAAAATATCTCAGACACAATTTTCTGTTGCCTGTTCTAAGCTAATAATTGAAATGAATTCAGCAGTTACCCTTACTGATGGTCTATAATCCTATGATTTAGCAAAGCCAAGCTTTAAAATCTGTGTGCATTTTTAATTAATGGAAGGTTGCAACATTACAGTCAGCCTTCTGGAACTCAAACCACCACTTTGCAAAGACGGGTTTGCAATATAATTATCCCTTGTGCACTCGTTGAAGGATCCAAATCCATAACACAGCTTGGCACACCTCTCCCTGTTGCACAGTTGCTTGCCTCAGTCAGATTGTCTCCAAGGGTGGGAAAGGAAGATACAGACAGTCAAGCCCAAAACTTCAGCGCTCAAAAGTCTTTAGAGGGGAGAAGAGTTGGTATCAGCATTTCCTGGAGGCGTTTCCTGAAGCTCCATCTAAAAACATACATTTACAAAAGAAGCCTGATAACATTCTTCGCGTCTTTTAACTAATAGCAAGGTCTCTTCAATCCTCGATTGTTACACCAGCACAATTAAGACTTTGCCATTATGTTATCAAAATTGGACATAGTCTATGTAGCAGGAAGACTTTCCTCCAGGCCCTTAAACAACTACTGCAAAGTGTACGCAACTTCAGCACAAAAGGAGGTGAAGAATAACTCATGATAGACGAAAGAGTCTTATCTGCATACGTTACTTAAAGCATCTGTACAGTGTAAATATTTTAGATATATCTTGCAGTGGGAGCCAGCAGAATCCATTTCCATTGGCAACTGAAACTTCTTTAACTCAACTTGGTCTACTCTACTAATGTTTACATTCATTTATTCCACTCAATCATCCTGTACACAGTCAAAACAAGAGATTATGGCTTTTCCAAGAACCAAAATACCAATATCTGCAGATGATTATAACCAAGTGATAACGAACATTGGACGCGAGGCACTGCATGAACGAGGTGTGTGTGAATGCAACAGGAGTCAATGATTGCTTTGCAGGATGGCATTCCCCTTTCCTATATTCCTGACGTATCCGGAATATACTCAAATTAATGGAAACAGTGTCTTACTAACAGATTGTTGATTGCAATGTGCGAACATTTGACAAAGAGTCAAGCTGGCAAAACAGCTTACCTTTCCCAGGAACAAGTGCAAGCCTGTAGTATATTACAACAAAGACTGGCATATAAATTTATTCAGAGACAATTGGGGATGGGCAATAAATGCTGCCAGTGACACCCACATCCCAGGAATGAACAAACACATTATTTTAAAGCCACTTCATCGTTTGTAGATCTTGGCGGCCACTGAATGTTATTAAATTTCAACTTAGCTCTGGTCCATTTCTAAAAATAAAAATAAACAGGCATTGGAAAAGCGGGCAACACAACACTGCACCCATGCAACCATACATGCATAAGAGTTTGCAGGACCCTGGGCAGAAATTGGGAACTGGCAGTATAACTCTGGTCTGTTGGCTCCACATCGCACTTTACAGGCACCAGTGGCGAAACTATGTCCTGACATAAAAAAGAGGTGTACGGTTGCCTTCATGACTACCACGCACTGGTTATTATAGTGAATTTTATGCTCGCTGCTAGCCCTTGTATGAATCTGAAGAACGTTTCTCTGTGGTGGCTCTATCAATCGGACCCTGTATCCTGATGAGTGAATCAGGTTTCTCAATTGATTGGCAATACACATTCACTACTTCAGTATTTAATCTAGAGTGAACCAGAGAGCTGGTTACTCATCAGTGGAACATTGAGGTTCCATTTCTTCAGTTCCTCCCTCCTCTCCAATGTCCCTCTTGCTCTCCTGAAGGCACCAACTCTTGTTGGGAGTACGGTACAGGGGTCAGCTCAGCTGAGTAGCCAGTTTTCACCCCCGAGCCTAGGTGGTGACAGAGTAAGCTGGTCAACTGGAAAGGACATCAAGGGAGAGCCTTTCAACCATACCAGAGTCAGAAGGTAGGAGAATGATGGTTGACTGTAGAGCCCCCAGGGCGCTATCTGAGGCCATCCAACTCTGCTGAACATTGGTGGTTGAGCCTAAGGGCCTTCACTCCATTTCACAGCACATTTGACGGTGCAGCCGGTGGCAGCCCACGGTTCCATTTGTTATGTTTGCGTGAAGGCTTTAGTGATTTGCCTCTGTTTGGCAAAATGTCCTTCAGTTGATTAACCTCTGGCAATTTAAGAAATAATGCGGTGTTGACCATAAAACAAGGGACCCTTTTTCTAAGTGTCAGTGCATCAAAGATGAAAAAATGCTTTGTAAGCTGGTACAATAATTTAAGACATCTCAGCAAGTTATTTCTAAAGGTATTGATTAGCCGATATATTTACTAGGCTGAATAGTGGCTTTGGAAAAATATTGTCTGAGTCACAATCTGTGGTATTACTGTACTGTACAGTTGTATTAAGTTGCTCTGCTGTTTAAATGGACGTGATGATGTGGAGATATCGGTGTTGGAGTGAGGTGGGCGCAGTAAGAAGTCTCACAACACCAGGTTAAAGTCCAACAGACTTATTTGGAACCACGAGCTTTCAGAGCACTGCTCCTTCCTCAGGTTTATTTGGAACCACGAGCTTTCGGAGTGCCGCTCCTTCCTCAGGTTTATTTGGAACCACGAGCTTTCGGAGTGCCGCTCCTTCCTCAGGTTTATTTGGAACCACGAGCTTTCGGAGTGCCGCTCCTTCCTCAGGTTTATTTGGAACCACGAGCTTTCGGAGTGCCGCTCCTTCCTCAGGTTTATTTGGAACCACGAGCTTTCGGAGTGCCGCTCCTTCCTCAGGTTTATTGGGAGTCACAAGCTTTCGGAGTGCCGCTCCTTCCTCAGGTTTATTGGGAGTCACAAGCTTTCGGAGCGCCGCTCCTTCCTCAGGTTTATTTGGAGTCATGAGCTTTCTGAGCGCTGCTCCGTCCTCAGGTTTATTTGGAATCACGAGCTTTCGGAGCGCTGCTCCTTCCTCAGGTTTATTTGGAGTCACGAGCTTTCGGAGTGCCGCTCCTTCCTCAGGTTTATTTGGAGTCATGAGCTTTCGGAGTGCCGCTCCTTCCTCAGGTTTATTTGGAGTCACGAGCTTTCGGAGCACTGCTCCTTCCTCAGGTTTATTTGGAATCACTAGCTTTCGGAGCGCCGTTCCTTCCTCAGGTTTATTTGGAGTCACGAGCTTTCGGAGCGCTGCTCCTTCCTCCTGAAGAAGGAGCAGTGCTCCGAAAGCTCATGATTCCAAATAAACCTGTTGGACTTTAACCTGGTGTTGTGAGACTTCTTAATGGAGGTGTTTACTGTAACTGCATTCATGTATTTTAAAATTGTAGAAATTGGCTATGCTGCTTGTACCATATCACACTGCAGTAACTGTGTGCTTACATGATAATATCACACAGGTTAGGAACACAATCAGGGAGGAGTTATTAGCTATTATTGGAAAGTCCTTGATATTTTTTAAGAAGCACCTGCCCTCTTTGAATAAGAAGCTTCTACTGCAATAATTTTAATAAAATGCAAGTAGCCTAAGATGCAGCGTTTGGATCTCTTCCAGCATTGTCGAAGCAGCAAATTGAAAACAATTCTCAACAACCTACCATCCTTCAGAGAAAAGTAACTGGAGCCACTTTTTCTGCGGTGCGAGCGGGCGTAGTCTTGGAGGTTAGGGGCACTAGAGGAGCCACCAAGTACTGTGGTACTGAACAAACCAGCACACTGGGAACCTGCACACGAGATGGTTAGGCGTTAGGTCCAAAAAAAGAAGCTTTAGTAACATTTCCCCATGCCGCATGCCTTTATGAGATGCGATACACATACATGCAGGTCGGATGGGAGAGACTTTGTGAAACAACATCAGGAAACATTGCAGAATTTCAGTCCCAGAAGTTAGGGATCATGTTAGATTTTTAAAATAAAATGTCTAAATAAATAGCAGTCCCCAAGTGCACCCATCACCAGTGACAGACCCGTAACCACCCCAGCATTTCACACTTGTTTCAGCTCAATAAGTTATTCAAACAAAAACCCACGTGCAGAAGCACTGAATCTGTACACATTAATACCGCAGGATACTTGTACCAGCCATGTAGAGATGTTTTAGCAACCTAACCAAACCTAGGCTAGATTGGGAGCAGGAGGCGGCCATTTAGCCCCTCAAGGGGTGGCACGGTGGCACAGTGGTTAGCATTGCTGCCTCACAGCGCCAAGGACCCAGGTTCGATTCTCGGCCTGGGTCACTGTCCGTGTGGAGTTTGCACGTTCTCCGTGTCTCTGTGTGGGTTTCCTCCGGGTGCTCCGGTTTCCTCCCGCAGTCCAAAGATGTGCTGGTTGGGTGGATTGGCCATGCTAAATTACCCCTTAGTGTCAGGGGGACTAGCTAGGGTAGATGTGTGGTAATGGGGCCTGGGTGGGATTGTGGTTGGTGCAGACTCGATGGGCCGAATGGCCTCCTTCTGTACTGTAGGATTCTAAAAGTCTGTCTGACTAATCAATTAGATCCGTGTTGATCTGCACCTTAATTCCATCTATCCACCTTGGTTCATAACATCCAGCTATCCTTGACTAACAATTATCTATCAATATCTGTTTCGACATTTCCAATTGGCCCCTTACCCTAGGAAACTTTTGGTGGAGAAAGTTCCAGATTTTCACTGCCCTGTGTGTGAAGAACATCACCCATATATTGGCTGGCTCTAATTTTACGTTAATGCCTTCTTGCTCTGGATTCCCTCGCTAGAAGAAAGTTTCTCTCTATCTACCCTATCAATTTCTTTATATAGGTTTCCTCTTCAAATGCAGTGCCTTGATGGTAAGTGATTTGTTCTCACTGGAGTGACAGAGGTTGAGGGGCGACCTGATAGAAGTCTACAAGATTATGAGGGGCATGGACAGAGTGGATAGTCAGAAGCTTTTTCCCAGGGTGGAAGAGTCAATTACAAGGGGGCACAGGTTTAAGGTGCCAGGGGCAAGGTTTAAAGGAGATGTACGAGGCAGATTTTCTTTTACAGAGAGTAGTGGGTGCCTGGAACTCACTGCCGGGGGAGGTAGTGGAAGCAGGTACGGTAGTGACTTTTAAGGGGCGTCTTGACAAGTACATGAATAGGATGGCAATAGAGGGATACGGTCCCCGGAAGGGTAGAAGGGTTTAGTTAAGTCGGGCAGCATGGTCGGTGCAGGCTTGGAGGGCCTGTTCCTGTGCTGTAATTTTCTTTCTTTGTTCTTCGATTTCCTCGGTACACTGCCCTGATGGTGTGGGGTTCTTTGGGGACAGTGCCCTCTGACAGTTTACCCACACGGCCATCCAGTGAGCTTCAATGGTTATGCAACAACAAAGAGCGTGCAATACGACTTAAATCCCAACATCACTCAACAGCCACTATTTTTGACAGGGATTACAAAACAGCAAGGGAGGGACTGAGACGCTGAATTTGCCAGTTCCAAAGAAGAGTAATTTGACTCAAAACATGAATGGTTTCTCTCTCCACAGATACTGTCAGACCTGCTGAGCATTTCCAGCACTTGGTTTTATTTCAGACTTTCAGCATCTGAAGTATTTTGCTTTTATTATAACTGTCTTCTTCCTTTTCCGATAAGGTCGTGCCTGCTATTTACGTTTTACTTTTTACAAAGTAACACATTTTGCCAAAAGGCTCATTTGTTTTGATAAATGTGTAAAAAATACAGCGAAAAGAAAATGAAGGCACGATATTTAACATGAGACACCGTTGCAGCAAGAATAAGATATTATTTGATATTTAAACTGAAGTGGTGAAATAAGAGTCTAAGCAATCTCTGTAACATAACTCTTATTTTCCAAAATGTAACATGCAATCTTACAATGCCAGTTTCTCAATGGGCACAAGGATAGCAAGAAAGAACATTTCAAATACTGTAACTGGCACAAACTTCCTATTTTTAAATCTTACTCCTTGATGTCGTTTCTATCAACCTTTGGAACTGTAAACTTTCCATGTCAACATTTCCCAACTGATTTTGCCAAGACGAATGTCACAATGTAGTTACAAGATCTGGCCACTAGGTGGTCATATGAAGGGAGTTAGTAGAATCATAGAATCCCAACAGTGTAGAAGGAGGCCATTCAGCCCATCATGCCTGCATCAACAACAATCCTACCCAGGACCTATCCCCATAACCCCACATATTTACCCTGCTAATCCTCCTAACTATAAAAGTTTATTTATTAGTCACAAGTAAGGCTTACATTAACACTGCAACGAAGTTACTGTGAAATTCCCCTAGTCGCCACAGTCCAGCAGCTATCCTGGTCAATGCACCTAACTAGCACGTCTTTCAGACTGTGGGAGGAAACCCATGCAGACACGGGGAGAACGTGCAAACTCCACACAGACAGTGATCCAAGCCGGGAATCGAACCCGGGTCCCTGGCACTGTGAGGCAGCAGCACTACCATGGCTAATCCACCTAACCTGCACATTTTTGGACTGTGGGAGGAAACCGGAGCACCCGGAGGAAACCCACGCAGATACGGGGAGAACGTGCAGACTCCACACAGACAGTGACCCAAGCCGGGAATCGAACCTGTGTCCCTGGCGCTGTGAGGCAGCAGTGCTAACCCCTTTGCCACCGTGAAGTCTCTCCCCAACTCCAGTCACTATCTTATGTACGTATATATATTTTTTTAAACTCTAATAACAATTTACTAATTATTTCAACAGCCACTAATTAAAAGTTATGCCAACAAACTATATTTGGTATAATTTTCTGCAATTCAAATTTTCAACAGAAAGTTTTGTAAATCTAGTTTATAACCAGCACATCTGTTTCTCCCCCCGGAGTGCTGATTCCGCCTGTGTACAGTTTCATGGGTGAATCCAGCTCTCGGTTACCTCCATCAAGATGGTGAGAATTATCTAGCTGTTCAGCAATGAGAAGCATCACAATTTGAGTTGCTCCTCATACGTCACACAAGCAGTTGCAGCAGTGGAGGGCAGGAGTGGGAACTTTGGTTGAATTCTCCTCCACCCCCACTCCCTGGTCAATTGTAGATCAATTAATTGGGCGTAGACCAGGATAGATGCAAGGAGGCTCCTTCCTGCATGACTTAACGCCACTTACCCAAGTGAGCAATGAAATTTGGGCTGAAACCTGTCAGTGGGAAACAGACAGCTTTAGCAATACGTAGACAAAATAGACAGAGCAAAATCTTTAAAATTTGATAGTTTTGCAAGGTTCCTATCCCAAGAGGAACAAGTCCGACAGTAAAATGTATCTACTGTGA
The DNA here is from genome assembly GCF_964213995.1 of Mustelus asterias. Classification (NCBI taxonomy): domain Eukaryota; kingdom Metazoa; phylum Chordata; class Chondrichthyes; order Carcharhiniformes; family Triakidae; genus Mustelus; species Mustelus asterias. The sequence goes on along the minus strand of NC_135829.1, from coordinate 4,656,263 downwards.
CAGGATGAAGTTCCTCAGTTATTTTCTTCTTGTGTTACACACAGTTACCCACCCCGAGGACAAATAAAGAAAAACTGCTTCCAATCTAGTGGGCTGTGTTGAGAGTGCAACACTCTGCCTTTGAGAAGTTCCAGGACTTAATCTTTTTTCTTCAAATAACAGTCTCAGCAATCCAAACGTAATTTACTGTATGAAATGCCTGGAGTTGTTTCAGTGAACGATAAACGCTACAGAAATACAAATACCGCTCCAGTGGCTATTCACCTGTAGAAGTGCTGCTGAAATGGTAACTTGGGAATCGGAGGATCAAGGATCCCAAAACACCACGATGATTTGGACAACGATACTCTAATGTCCTCAGGATGTTGCTCAGGGCCAACAGACTGCATTCTGGGTCACAGAAAAGGCCAGGGCAGTGATGACCAGCTCTCCAATTTCTTAGTGTATCCCGAACAAAGTCCTTTATAGAGGAAGTAAGTGGAAGAGGTCCAGAGGGACTGCCAATTGACCTGTTTAAATATTCCCTTATCGGACAGGTCAGAGTTGCAGTCATTACTTGCTTCCTTTCTCCATCAGGACGTTACAGAGCCAGCATGATAGTGCAGTGCCAGATAAGAGTTCCACACCTTGGCTGGGTCACTACAGACACAAACCCATTTTATGTTGGGTTGTGAAAATGCAGTTAAGATCTTTGATAATTTATGGACTAGCAAGAGAAAAGTCAATCATGAAAATGACTGGATTGCAATAAAAATATTAGCGATTCACTAATGTCCTGCAGAGAAGGAAACTGCCACTCAACCCAGTGTAGTCTAAATGTGACACTAGGGTTGGAATTCTCCAGCTGTTCGCTAGTGGCGAATTCTCTGGTCCCATTGGCAGCGCACACCTGTCACAGGTTTCCCAGCAACATGGGATGGCTACAAAAGGAAATTCCATTGACAGCGGCAGGACCAGAAGATCCTGCCACGAGTGAGTGGCACCGTCACCTCTCGCTGCTCAGAAACCCACTGATGGAAGGCCAGAGAATTCCAGCCCAGATGACACCATGATAGTCAGGTTCCAGGTAGACCACTGATACACAACTCCCCTCCCATCACCCAGGACCCTAAACACTGCTTCCGGGCGAATACGTGGTTTACTATTATCTCTTCTAATTTCATAGAATCCCTACAGTGCAGGAGGCCATTCGGCCCATCGAGCCTGCACCGACCACAATCCCACCCAGGCCCTATCCCCGTAACCCCACTTATTTACCCTACTAGTCCCCCTGACACTAAGGGGCAATTTAGCATGGCCAATCAACCTAATCCGCACATCTGGTTAGGTGCATTGGCCATGTTAAATTCTCCCTCAGTGTACCCGAACAGGCGCCGGAGTGTGGCGACTGGGAGATTTTCACAGCAACTTCATTGAAGTGTTAATGTAAGCTGACTTGTGACACTAATAAATAAACGTTAAACTTTAAAAAAACTTTCATCAGAGGGATGGGATCAGGTGGGAAGGGTCTTTAACCATCCTTGTCATATATAAACTTTAAACTTTTGAAGTGTTGGAGGAAACTGGAGCGCCTGGTGCAAACCCCACAAACACAGGGAGAATTGTGCACACTGCATTTGGTGATTACGATGCTGTCTTCTCTCCTGAGACTAAATGCAGACCAGGTGACCGCTTTCCTGAGCACCTCCGTTTGTTCCACACCATGACCCGGAGAAACAGCATCTGATTTCTTAATTAGCCACCTCAAAGCATTTCAGGCCCAATGGTGAGTTCCACAATTTCAGCAATCAACATAACCATTGCTCCCTTGTTTTGGACAGTGGGTTTTGGTTGTGGTTCTGCTGCTGCCATCATTGTTTACTGCCTGCTCTGTTACCATCCCCTTTTGGGCAGCACAGTGACACAGTGGTTAGCACTGCTGCCTCACAGTGCCAGGGACCCGGGTTCGATTCCTGGCTTGGGTCACTGCCTCTGTGGAGTTTGCACATTCTCCCCGTGTCTGCGTGGGTTTCCTCCAGGTGCTCCGGTTTCCTCCCACAGTCCAAAGATGTGCAGGTTGGGTGCATTGGCCGTGCTAAATTCTCCTTCAGTGTTACCAAACAGGCGCTGGAGTCTGGCAACTAGGAGATTTTCGACAGTAACTTCATTGCAGTATTAATATAAGCCTACTTGTGACACTAATAAAAATAAACTTTTATCCTGCATCATCCCTTTAATCTCTCCAACATTCCACTCTATTACAGACCTTCCCTTTTGTTCTTTCCCCTATTCTCCTGTCACTATGCTTCCTTAAAAATTGTCAAACCTCTAGCTTCTTCCAGTTCTGACAACAGGTCATCAGGACAAAACATTAGCTCTGTTTTTCTCTCTCCACAGATGGGGGACTGTTTTCCAGCATTTCATTTTTTTTATTTTAAAAAACCTATTAACCAAGTATAGCAGAACTGAATCTTGGAATCCCTACAGTAGCCCATTCCATCACTCAAACCAGCCTCCCATCCATTGACTCCGTCTACACTTCTTGCTGCCTCGGCGAAGCAGCCAGCATAATTAAGGACCCCACGCACCCAGGACATTCTCTCTTCCACCTTCTTCTGTTAGGAAAAAGATACAAAAATCTGAGGTCACACCCAACTGACTCAAGAACAGCTTCTTCGCTGCATTAAGTTGATCTTTCTCTACACCCTACTATGACTGTAACACTACATTCTGCACCCTCTCCTTTCCTTCTCTATGAACAGTATGTGACAATAATAAATCAAATCAAAAGAAGGCAGCCATTCGGCCTATCAAGCCTGTACCAACAACAATCCCACCTAGGCCTGTAACCCCAAGTGTTTTCCCTGCTAATCTCCCTGATACTAAGGGGCAATTTAGCATGGCCAAACCACCTAACCTGCACATCTTTGAAGCGTGGGGGGAAACCGGAGCACCCGGAGGAAACCCACACAATGACGGGGAGAACATGCAGACTCCGCACAGAGAGTGACCCGAAGCCGGAATCAAACCTGGCACTGTGACAAATCACAGAAGTTAAAATAACCTTTGATCGCACAGCTAGGTACATGTGTTTAAAGTTTATTCATTAGTCACAAATAAGGCTTACATTAACACTGCAATGAAGTTACTATGAAATTCCCCTAGTCGCCACATTCCAGGGTCAATGCACCCTAACCCAGCACGTCTTTCGGACTGTTGGAGGAAACCGGAGCACCCGGAGGAAACCCACGCAGACACGGGGAGAACGTGCAGACTCCACACAGACAGTGACCCAAGCCAGGAATCGAACCCAGGTCACTGGCACTGTGAGGCAGCAGTGCTAACCACTGTGCCACCGTGCTGCTCCCTCATTACTTATCAAAGTAACTTCAATTAAAAGTGTCAGTAGTGGTGATTTTTCTTAAATTAAAGATTTGGGTCCAGGAGGTCCAATCAATGCTTAGGAGTGTTGAAGCCTGCGCTGAATGAAAGTGCACTCAGCCGGTCATACATTGGATGCTTTGCCAAGTCCCACTTGCAATACCTTGTAATTCTCACCATGGAAACCCTGGCCTTTTAAAAAAAAATTGAACTTACCTCATTCTCTGCTGGTAATCTTCACAGCCTCTGGCACCTCTGCCAAGAGCCTGTTTGTCTCACTTGTGAGCATGGGCAGCGAATTTCAGCAAGGTGTCAAAATTCACCACTCAGGTCCACATCAGAAGTACAAACATTCACATGAAGTACCAGAGACAGTGTGGAACTACACTCCAGTATAGAGAAATGAGGGGGGCAGCAAGAAAAAAAAAAACCAGACACACACTAACCACCAAAACCTTAAATTACAATTCTATTCATTGAGGATAAAACACAGAAAATTGCAATGGATTATACCCTCCCCCATCAACAAGAACTACAAAAGATATACCAGACAGTCAGCTGTATAATCCCAAAATGGAAATTGATTTTACTTTGGATGTCTCAGCCTCTTTTCATATCGGTTAAGGTTCTACATTAAAGTAAATCCTTAAACCAATGGCGCAGTTTTAAAACAGAGGGGGGGGGGGGGGTTCAAAAGTTCAAATTCCCAAATTTTCAATTCAAATATCATCAACATTTTGCAGCCTGCTTTTATCAGGATGAACCAGTGAACTGTGTGATGTCACTGAACAGGCACAAAGCAAAGAGTGGCTAATTGCTCAGAAGTCAGTGCGTACAGTGCCTCCGAGGGTTCTCAGTAAACCCGTTGTCAGTACTTGCAAGCGTGCCACATGAGGTGACTGGAGAAACTCACAGCGTGTGTCGCAGGATAATGCGACACATCAAACAACGCTGAAAATGAACACAGATGTAACAGCTTTATATTTATTTATTAGTGTCGCAACTCGTCTTACATTAACACTGCAATGAAGTTACTGTGAAAATCCCCTAGTTCACTATATTAAACAGCCCACTATATTAAAATACGCTGCTCAATACATTTCGAATATTAAATTCTTTCAATATGAATTGCCCTAAATAGTTCAGTTGGGAACAAAAACAAACAGGTCTTAGGATAACTTACCAACCTAGAGCTCACTGGTACCCAGAGCAGAGACTTTTTTAAAAGAAGTTTATTTATAAGTCACAAGCAAGGCTTACATTAACACTGCAATGAAGTTACTGTGAAATTCCCCTAGTTGCCACAGTCCGGCACCTGTTCGGGTCAATGAACCTAACCAGCACGCCTTTCAGACTGTGGGAGGAAACCAGAGCACCCGGAGGAAACCCACACAGACACGGGGAGAACGTGCAGACTCCGCAGAGACAGTGACCCAAGCCGGGAATCAAACCCGGGTCCCTGGTGCTGTGAAGCAGCAGTGCTAACCACTGTGCTTTAGCAGCCGTGCGAGCTGCTCAACTGGTTTCAGTGCCCTGTATTATGGAGGTGGTATAGGCAATAAGTGATCCTACTCCTGATTGCTACACCACGACTTCTGCTAGCAAGCGTGCATGCGTGGACATTGAGTGAGATCAGTGATATTGGGCTTGGCAATGATGCCCTTCACAGTCGAATGGCCATTGATATTTTTAGTCTGGACTGGCACGTGTAATGCGGCCACCAAAATGGAGGGCTGCTGATGTCTGTGGAGAGAGAACCTGCTCTTATGCATCACCCTTTACATCCTTGGGATCTGCCAAGCCAATGAAATGTGGTCCCTTGTTTCTGGAACCTGGATTTCTGGCTAAGTCACTGAGTGGAGTTGTTGCTCTGTCTGACACAGGGCTACAGTAAGGCAGTGCTTTTATCAACAGAGACAGGGGTGGGCGCACAATCGTCTGACCATTGATTGCTGTTCCATGAATCAGGCCAAGAAGGACGCGAGTCTATTCCCGCTGAAAGAAATGGATTTATCCAGAATTTCTGAAGAACAAAGGGCCCAAAGTGCTCTCCACAATGCATTTCTTCTATTCTGCCATTCACCATTTAGTTTCAACTCCCTGAAGGACGCAACAGCATTGCCAAAGCTTAAACAAGGGTCCACATTCCTCTACGGCAGCTGTACGACTAGGCATAGGTTTGGCAGTGTTATGCATTTTGTTTTCGCAAGGTTTGTTATAATAGTGAAATAAAACAAAGCCTTTATTGGAAGATAAATTGAAATGGAAAGAAGTAACGGAAAGTACCGTTAATTAAATTGGATGCTCACGTCTATTTGTAAAGTGGGAGAAAGGTATAAACGTTAAGAGTCGACTCCGCTTAGAGACTTTGTCTATCTGGACTAACCAGAGCGGATTTTCATTACTGCCATTTGTCAGCTAGGGTCAGTGCAGTAATCGGTTGCACAAGTCATTTGCATGCAGTTCTTCAGCTGCTTTGTGATTTCCAATTGCTGATAGCGCCGAGTTTGTGGGGGCTGGAATCCTGCAGCGAGGGATTAAAGGGTGGGGTTGGGGAGCGTGATGGTCAATATTATTGAAGGGGTGGGTGGGGTGGGGGATTAAGCAGCAAGGCACAAGTAAATGTGCCCAACCTGATGACCAAAAGATGCCACCTTGTCACTGGTTACTATTAGTATGTAACCGGTGACAACTTTTGATTGGATGTAATGTGACCAATGGAAACAAGATGTAAGAGTCAGCTGACTCAGTAAAACATGGAGCCAATTACAGACTGATGTAAGAGTCAGCTGACTCACTATAAATAAGGAACTCTGCAGAATTGTGGGAAGCTTGGAGTGGCCCAGGGCGAGGCCCCAAGTTTGGAGTAACAATGTTTTTTTATTAAACCCTTGCTTTGATTTATAAGTTGGAGTAAGTTTTGTTGCATTTCCATCAGCTGCATTCTGAAGAGTTCCTTCTGAGGAACAGTTATCACGTCCACAGCTGCTACAAGTGATTCCTTTAAGGTGTCATGCGGCTGGCCATTTTCTATTCTGTGTGGTACATGGCTACAGCATTCAGTGGGCCCTGCACTGCATCAAATTGGGGCTGGGAGCTCCATCATTGGATGCCAACAGACTTCAGTACAAGCCTTAAGCTTTTGCATTCACTGCCTGCAAGTCTAGAACCCAGCCCTCAGTGACTTTGTCCCTCTACACCTCAAAACCTTCGCCAGTCCTACAACCATCTGAAAACACTGTGATCCTCCAGTTCTGCCCTCTTGTACATTCTCAAATCCTTGCTCCACCATTGGCAACCGCACCTTCAGGCATCTAGGTCTTAAGCTCTAAAATTCCTGTCCTAAATGTCTCCATTCCTCTCCCGTTATTTTATCTTTTTTTTATAGACTCCTGACTGTACAGAAAGAGGCCATTCAGCCCATCGAGTCTGCACCAACCCTTTTTATAAATCTTATCCAGGCCCTATCTCTGTAAATCCATGTATTTACCCCACTAACCCCCCCCGTAAACTACACATCTTGCGACACTAAGGGGCAATTTAGCATGGCCAATCCATCTAACCCGCACATCTTTGAATTGGTCAGCAACACCAGATTGCTATTGGTGCACCTTGCTGTGTGTAAATTGGCAGCCTGGTTTCCTACATTACAACAGTAACTACACCTCATAAGTACTGTACTGGCTGCAAAGTGCTTTGGGACATTGTGAGGTTGTGAAACATGCTATATAAATGTAAGTTATTTCACTCCTTTAAGAACTTGCCTAAGAAACCTACCTCTTTGAGCATACTTTTTGACACCAGTCCTAGTATCTCCGTAAGTAGCTCAATGTCAATTTTAGTTGAATAGATTCCTGTGAAGCCCTTTAATGTGTTAAAGATGCTCCATAAATATAACCTGTTGTTGATTACATTGAATAATGATGCTGCTGCCTGTTGCAGTAGGAATACAACACATTGAAAAATAATAGCCTGTAGGACGATTGTTATATATTTATTTGTCACAAGTAGGCTTATATTCACACTGCAATGAAGTTACTGTGAAAATCCCCTAGTTGCCACACTCCGGAGCCACTTTATAAGTCTTAAGGATTATTAATTACCAACAAGTGCTTAGAATAACTGGATTTTCTGGTGAACTAGAGCGGCGACAATAATCTCTCCCTCAATATCAACAAAACAAAGAAGATTGTCATCAACTTCAGGAAGCGTAGAGGAGAACATGCCCCTGTCTACATCAATGAGGGTGAAGTAGAAAGGGTCGAGAGCTTCAAGTTTTTAGGTGTCCAGATTGCCAACAACCTGTCCTGGTCCCCCCATGCCGACACTATACCTGCCCATGGGCGGCACGGTAGCACAGTGGTTAGCACTGCTGCTTCACAGCTCCAGGGTCCCGGGTTCGATTCCCGGCTCGGGTCACTGTCTGTGTGGAGTTTGCACATTCTCCTTGTGTCTGCGTGGGTTTCCTGCGGGTGCTCCGGTTTCCTCCCACAGTCCAAAGATGTGCGGGTTAGGTTGATTGGCCAGGTTAAAAATTGCCCCTTAGAGTCCTGAGATGCATAGCTTAGAGGGATTAGCGGGTAAATATGTGGGGGTAGGGCCTGGGTGGGATTGTGGTCGGTGCAGACTCGATGGGCCGAATGGCCTCCTTCTGCACTGTAGGGTTTCTATGATTCTATGACTATAGTAAGGAAAGCCCACCATTGCCTCTACTTTCTCAGAAGACTAAGGAAATTTGGCATGTCCGCTATGACTCTCACCGACTTTTACAGATGCGCCATAGACAGCATTCTTTGTGGTTGTATCACAGCTTGGTATGGCTCCTGCTCTGCCCAAGACCGCAAGAAACTGCAAAAGGTCGTGAATGTAGCCCAATCCATCACGCAAACCGGCCTCCCATCCATTGACTCTGTCTATGCTTCCCACTGCCTCAGCAAAGCAGCTAGCATAATTAAGGACCCCACGCTCCCCGGACATTCTCTCTTCCACCTTCTTCCGTCGGGAAAAAGATACAAAAGTCTGAGGTCATGTACCAACCGACTGAAGAACAGCTTCTTCTCTGCTGCTGTCAGACTTTTGAATGGACTTACCTTTCATTAAGTTGATCTTTCTCTACACCCTAGCTATGACTGTAACACCACATTCTGCACCCTCTCCTTTCCTTCTCTATGAACGGTATGCTTTGTCTGTATAGCACACAAGAAACAATACTTTTCACTGTATGTTAATACATGTGACAAAAATAAATCAAATTTTACTGCACAGCCATTCAGCCAATCACTTCTGAATAAGTTATCCACTTTGCCCTTGTACACCATTTACAGTTTATCTTTGCAAGTATTTATCTATTTCTACTTAAAGTCACCAGAGAATCTCCTCCCACCCATTACTGCCAGATCATTCCAAGCATTAATAAAACTTTCCCAACCATTTCTTTGGTTCTATTTGTGATCTTAAATTTATGTCTCCAGTTAGTAACTCAAAACCAGCAGCCACACCTGCTCTCCATCTTAACAAAACCCCACATAGCTTGGACATTTCTATTGAGCCTCCTTCTAAACTTCATGTTGCAATGATAAGCCACAGCCTTTCCAGTCTTTTCTAGGTAGCACCTTAGCAAATCTCTTCTGCACTCTTTTGGCACGGTGGTTTGTGGTTAGCACTGCTGCTTCACAGCGCCAGGGACCCGGGTTCGATTCCCGGCTTGGGTCACTGGCTGTGTGGAGTTTGCACCTTCTCCCTGTGTCTGCGTGGGTTTACTCCGGGTGCTCCGGTTTCCTCCCACAGTCCAAAGACGGGTTGGTTAGGGTGCATTGACCCCAACATGCGCCTGAGTGTGGCGACTCGGGGAATTTCACAGTAACTTCATTGCAGGGTTAATGTAAGCCTCACTTGTGACTAATAAATAGACTTAAACTTTTCAATGGCTGTGACAGTTCTGAAGTGGGCACTACGGGCGCAATCTTCACGCTGGCGGGACCTTCCGGTCTCGCCGATGGTGCACCCCCACCGGACGATTCCTGGCGGAGTGGGGTGGAATCAATGGGAATTCCTGTTGATAGCAGCAGGATGGGAAGATCCCACCACCGGCCAACAGCGCACAGCCTCCCACCACAGAGAAAAACTCCACGAGGAGGCCAGAGAACCCCGGTGAATATTCTAAAACCATAGCCTAGTCAATGAATACGTTACATTCCCTGTTTGCTCTTGCACCCTATGTCCAATTCATATTTGCCCCCTTCCACCCTGCCACCTCACCCGCCCCCAAAAAACAATTTTACCAACAAGTCCTCAGACTTTTAAAGGTTAAAGGCGACTCTGCTAACAACGTTCAGTGAGGAGATATTTGTTCGCGTGGTGGTGCTTCATATCACCTCTAGCATTGAAGAACACTGCGTTAGTAGCAGCCAGCTGGGCTGCCAACCCCAGTGAGTCAGTGTAGCTCTTACAAACAAATTTCTCCCCAAGTGTTTGCCTGAAACCAACGCCAGCCTCAGCTGAATTTTGGAAATTAGTCAACAGCTCCCAACAATCCGAAAAGAGAGCCAATGCTTGATGAGTAAAGTCACCGCAAAAACTGGGTTAAAATCGAAAAGTAAGCCCTTTAAAAAGTTTGGCATGCTAAGTTAGTGCTGGTGGGCTGGTCACTGCACAGTCACTATTTATGGTATTGTGCATAGGGCGAGGGTGTACTGCTATTGTATTCTAAAGAGGCTTCAGAGTGTCAAAATCTCTTACCCAGGCCGCTCTGTTTCACATCAGACAGCTGTCTGGAATACGGAGGAGCCAGCAGCCGGTAGCCACTGTACTTGGAGGAATTCTCCGACAGTACCTGCCAACAGAAGAGGATACTTTGCATGAAAAGGAGAATCAGCTCAACTGAGGATTTCGGTAATTGCCGACAGAACCATTGGTTGGCGAAGGTCTGCACTCTCAAACAGCAACTCTGCCAATGCAGAGTAACACTCGGCTCACAGCCATGGGGAAACTTCCCCTTCAAAAAGAGCAACAAAATGTACCTGAGGAGCGAGTACACTGGGGGTGTTCGGCTGACCCAAGGATCTTTCTCTGTCAGCAGCAGTTCAGAGTAAAAATAACCCAACTTTCAGAGAGACAACTGCCATACGGTTCAGAAAAACGTGTGCCTATTAACCTGCATTCATAGAACCCCTACAGTGCAGAAGGAGGCCATTCGGCCCATCGGGTCTGCACCGACCACAATCCCACCCAGGCCCTACTCCCGTAATCCCACATATTTACCCTGCTAATCCCCCTGACACTAAGGGTCAAGTTAGCATGGCCAATCCACCTAACCTACATATCTTTGGACACTAAGGGTCAAGTTAGTATGGCCAATCCACCTAACCTACATATCTTTGGACACTAAGGGGCAATTTAGCATGGCCAATCCACATAACCTACTTATCTTTGGAGTGTGGGAGGAAACCAGAGCACCCGGAGGAATCCACTCAGACATGGGTAGAACGTGCAAACTCCACACAGACAGTGACCTGAGGCCAGAATTGAACCCGGGTCCCTGGCGCTGTGAGGCAGCAGTGCTTAACCATTGTGCCACCGTGCCGTTCTCGAAACAAGCATCCTTTGTTTGCAACCTTAGGTTGGGGCACTAAACACACATTGTCTGGAACACTTGACAGTAGGGACTCAGCATTGCACAAATCAATTCAGCTACTTGACAGAAAGGGGCTCCACCTCCCCCCATGTAGATCTGAACTAGGGAGTGCAGGCTAAAAATAGGTGACCATTTTAACCAGTTAATTCCAACATCCCCTGGTCTTTCAGTCAAGGTTTAACCTGAAATAATGCTTGCATTTTATCCTACATGTACTGTGTATCTCTATCACAGATATCTTTTATAGACCAGGGCTAGGTAGGGAGTGCCAGGTACAAATGGGTTCTGGAGACATTTAGGTGTGTGGAGAGAGCTGGGATTGTTCTCCTTGGAGGAGAGAAGCAACTGTAGATGGGCATGATGTGCTTCGCATCATTCGTCATTACTTACCTCCATCGAGCCCATCTTCCTGGTCTTGGTCAAAGCAGACTTCTTGTGAACCTGGAAGGACTCTGCTGGCTGGGGCAAAGCTGGAAGAAATCCATCCGCATCATCGCTTCCCCGATTCTCCGAAAGATCTTCCATGCTTCCCTGATCGGTCTTGGAGCCGCCTTCATTCTACGCGGGAAAGAAACAGAATTACTACAATCTCTCTTTTGCTTTTCCTCTCAGTTCCTCCCTTTTCTGCATCCTCAAGTTCTAGAATCCATAGAATCCCTCAGTGTAGGAGACCATTCGGCCCATCGAGTCTACAGGGACCACAATCCCATCCAGGCCCTATTCCCATAACCCCACACATTTACCCTGCTAATCCCCCTGACACTAGGGTTAATTTAACCTGGCCAATCAACCTAACCTAACCTACACATCTTTGGACTGTGGGAGGAAACCGGAGCACCCGGAGGAAACCCACTCAGACACGGGGAGAACGTGCAAACTCCACACAGACAGCGACCCAAGGTTGGAATTGAACCCGGGTCCCTGGCGCTGTGAGGCAGCAGTGCTAACCACTGTGCCACCGTGCCGCCCCTTTTCCTTTTCTCTCTTTGAAGGACAACTGTAGGTGATATGCCAACTCAGAAACATTAATTTGATAACTGCGCACAAGCTTGCAGATGCATTTGAACAATTCAATCATTTTTTAAATTCTAAATGGCTGACAATCCCAAACTGGCAGCAACAATCTGTGTATAAAACTGGTAGAAATATATGGTTGGGAATTACTTGCAGGGACAGGGAGTAGGACGAAGTTCTCTCAAGATGCCAGTCATGCACGATGGGTCTTTTTCTGTGCTGCATCATTCTATGATTCTATGAATGATTTTGGAATTTCTTGAATTTTTTAATAACTCAGTGACTTGTGTGTTTCAGGCTTCTCCTGTTGGTGAACCCAAGCTCATAATTTCTTAGAGATATCTTCACTTGCTCATATTTCTCAGTGTCCAAGGAATGGATGCGGAGTTTCTTCAACTTGTTCAGCTACAGCTTTTAATCACATATCCTTCTCATTTTCGGAAAACTGCAAACTAACACTACCCCAAACTATTAATGAGGCTTTCCCAGCCAGACAAATACATTAAACCGTTAAAAAGTAAACATTAGCAGTAACGGCATTTCTTTTTGGTAGTCAAGGTTGCATAATTTTGTGCAGTAGAAAATAATAGTTTTCAAATGCTGTGCTAAACTATGAGGTGGAGATGCCGGCGTTGGACTGGGGTGGGCACAGTAAGAAGTCTCACAACGCCAGGTTAAAGTCCAACAGGTTTATTTGGAATCACGAGCTTTTGGAGCGCCGCTCCTTCATCAGGTGAGTGACGAAGGGGCAACGCTCCGAAAGCTCGTGATACCAAATAAACCTGTTGGACGTTAACCTGGTGTTGTGAGACTTCTTACTGTGTTAAACTACACCACAAGTGATACTTAGCTGTTCTTGCCCTCTTTATTTGTCCTCAGTGGAAACTATCCAGCTTTTTATGCCCCTCCAAAGGCAGATTCAGTGATTTCAAAAGGGCACAACAAAAAGAGGACTATCTTCCAAAAAAGTGAGTGGGAGTTAATAAATATAATAAAATCCTCTGTTAAATTCCAAACTACCAATTAAAATCACATTTGAACAAGTCTCTCAAGCTTTGAACTGAATGGTTTGCCTCCTCCCCGGGGCATCTGTCCAACAATAATGGTATCAAAATGAGCCAGAAAAAAATCATGAGCGAATGAAGCTGCTTTTAACTCCTGTGTACTTTGACAGAATCAAAGCACACACCAAGTTAAATCTCAAGATACAATGCTTCATCACCATAAGCAAAACATGGCAAAGTTAAAGAAAGACCAGGCATTTCTCCAGCACCTTCCATGAACACAAGAAGTCCCTAAAGGCTATTTGCAGCCAATTAAATACTTCTAAAGTGTTGTGGGAAATGTGGCAGCCAATTTGCACTGAGCAAGCTCCCACAAAAGACTGGGTATTTGTTTTAGTGGTGTTGATCGAGGGATAAATATTGGACAGGACACCAGGGGAGAACTCCCCTGCTTCTTTTCAGATAGTGCCGTGGGATCATTTACATCTACCTGAAAAGACAGTCGGGCCTCGGTTTAATGTTTCTTGGGCATTGGGGTGGCACGGTGGCACAGTGGTTAGCACTGCTGCCTCACAGCGCCAGGGACCCGGGTTCGATTCCCGGCTTGGGTCACTGTCTGTGTGGAGTTTGCACGTTCTCCCCGTGTCTGCGTGGGTTTCCTCCCACAGCCCAAAAGATGTGCGAGTTAGGTGGATTGGCCGTGCTAAATTACCCCAGAGTGTCAGGGGGACTAGCTAGGGTAAATGCATGGGGTTACGGGGATAGGGCCTGGGTGGGATTGTGGTCGATGCAGACGCGATGGGCCAAATGGCCTCCTTCTGCACCGTAGGGATTCTATGATCTCAACTGAAGGACGACGTCTCCAACAATGCAGCATTCAATCAGTATAGCACTCCAGCCTGTGTGGGGATATTTGTGCTCAAGTGTCTGGGGTGTGGGACAGGAACCCATGACTTTATGACTCTCAGAATTGTTACAGCGCAGGAGGAGGCCACTCAGCCCATCATGTCTGCGACGGGGCTCCAATGACCTAGTGCCATTTCCCTGCCTTTTCCCTGTACCCCTCCACATTTGTTTCTATGCAAATCATCATCTAATGACCTCTTGAATGCCTCGATTGAACCTGCCTCCACCACACTTCCAGGCAGTGCCTTCCCGACCCCAACCACTCGTGAGGTTTTTTCTCACATCACGTTTGCTTCTCTTGCAACAAAAACCAGAAAATGCTGGAGAAACTCAGCAGGTCTGACAGCATCTGTGCAGAGAGAATAAAGCCAATGTTTCGAGTCTGGATGACCCTAGGTCAAGGCAAATCACTTGAAATCTGTGCCCTCTCGTTCTCGATCCTTTTACGAGCAGGAACAGTTTCTCCCTATCTGCTCTGTCCAGCCCCATCCTGATTTTGAACATCTCCATCAAATCTTCCCTTAGCTTTCTTCTCTCCAGGGAAAAGAGATAGACCTAACTTCTCCTGATAACTGGGGTTTCTCATCAGAGGTGAGAATGCCTATTGAGCTGTGACTGACTTGCAGTTCTTCTCATCGGGGAATATGACTGCCTGACATGTTAATTTTTGAAGAATTAACACCTATGTTTGAAAAAGAATCAGTTATATATGCAAATCAGCAAGATTTTTAAAAAAGGTTTATTTATTAGTGTCACAAGCAGGCTTACATTAAAACTCTGCAATGAAGTTACTGTGAAAATCCCCTAGTTGCCACATTCCAACGCCTGTTCGGGTACACAGAGAGAATTTAGCATGGTCAATGCACCTAACCAGTACGTCTTTTGGACTGTGGGAGGAAACCGGAGCACCCGGAGGAAACCCACGCAGTCACGGGGAGAATGTACATTCTCTCTTCCACCTTCCTCCTTCGGGAAAAAGATACAAAAGTCTGAGGTCACTTACTCAAGAACAGCTTCTTCCCTGCTGCTGTCAGGGTTTTGAATGGACCTACCTTGCATTAAGTTGATCTTTCTCGGCACCCTAGCTACGACTGTAACACTACATTCTGCACTCTCTCCTTTCCTTCTCTATGAATGGTATGTTTTGTCTGTATAGCGTGCATGAAACCATACTTTCCACTGTATGTGACAATAATAAATCAAATCAAATCAGACTCCACACACACAGTGACCCAAGCCGGGAATCGAACCCGGATCCCTGGTGCTGTGAGGCAGCAGTGCTAACCCACTGTGCCACCGTGCCACCCATCAGATTTTTTTTGTAGTCCAAAGAGATATGTAAAAACTGTCAGCTATATCTTTGATGATCGAGAATGACCCAAGGGGATTTACCTCAGCTGAAGCAGGACGAAACCCAGACCCTGTGGGGGCGTTTTCATCCTCGTCACAACCTTTAGCACCTGGACTGAAATGGAGTTCCACGTGGAATCGTTCCTCTGAAGATGGGTCCTAATAAAAAAGCAATCAAAACACTTCAACATTACATTGCCGGCATTGGACTGGGGTGGCACAGTAAGTCTCACAACACCAGGTTAAAGTCCAACAGGTTTATTTGGTAGCACGAGCTTTCGAAGCGTTGCCCCTTCATCAGGTGAGTCACCTGATGAAGGAGCGGCACTCCGAAAGCTCGTGCTACCCATTTTTCTTCTCGGCCTTTTGGCTAAGATCAAGTGTATGGACGGCAGCCCATGGTCGGCCGCACTTGGTCGAGGTCATTGGGTTACACTGAAGCTTCATATGTTTCATATGAAGCAATTTTTTAAAGCGGCATCTCGGCCTTTTGGCTAAGATGCAAATGAGCTCAAGTCTTGGAGGAGGAACCTCCCCCTTCTCCAATCAGCTTGGCTCATGTAGATCAGGCCCAGGACAGGGTGGTTTGGTCGCTCACCCTGTCTTGTCAGCCTGGATCTGAAATGTCTCAACTTGTTGAGACTCTGAATTGGATTTGATTTGATTGAATTGGAAAAGTATTTTAAAAAAAATAAACCTGTTGGACTTTAACCTGGTGTTGTGAGACTTCTTACTGTATATATTCCAGGTACAAGAGCATTGATATGGGTCGATAAAGCTGTTAAAAAGGCAGAGGTGGTGGTCCTGGATTGCATATACGAGAGGCACAGTGTACAAAAGCAAAGAAATAATGTAAAACCTTCATAAGCCACTGGTGAGGGCTGGGATAGTGTGTCCAATTCTGGGCACCATCCTTTAGGAAGGATGTCGAGGCCTTGGAGAGGGGCTGGAGATTTAATGGAAAGGTATGACGGACTTCAGTTACGTGGAGAGACTGGAGAAGCTGGGATTGTTCTCCTTACAGCAGAGGTTTGGGGAGGATTTAGCAGCGATTTTAAAATGATAAGGAGTTTTGATAAGACTGGGTAGCAGGAAGGTCAGTAACAAGACAGCAATGTAACTGGTTACAAAAAAGCCAGATCTGAGATAAGGAGAATTCTTTTGTTTTTTTAACACAATAAGTTATCATAGAATCCCTGTAATGCAGAAGGAGACCATTCGGCCCATCGAGTCTGCACCGACAACAATCCCATCCAGGCCCTATCCTCGTAACCCCACGTATTTACCTTGCTAACTCCCCCGCCTCACCAAGGGACAATTTTGCATGGCCAATCAACCTAACCCAAACATCTAGGGCAGCACGGTGGTTAGCATTGCTGCCTCACAGCGCCAGAGATCCGGGTTCGATTCCCGGTTTGGGTCACTGTCTGTGTGGAGTTTGCACATTCTCCCAGTGTCTGCGTGGATTTCCTCCGGGTGCTCCAGTTTCCTCCCACAGTCCAAAGGTGTGCAGGTTAGGATGATTGGCCATGATAAATTGACCCTAATATCAGGGGGATTAGCAGGGCAAATGAGGGTTACGGGATTAGGGCCTGTGTGGGATTGTGATCGGTACAGACTCAATGGGCCAAATGGCCTCCTTCTGTACTGTAGGGATTCTATGATCTTTAGACTGTGGGAGGAAACCAGAGCACCCGGAGAAAACCCACGCAGATATGGGGAAAATGTGCAGACTCCAGGGCCGAAGGGCCTGTTCCTGTGCTGTAATTTTCTTTGTTCCACACAGACAGTGACCCGAGGCCGGAATTAAACCTGGGTCCCTGACGCCGTGAGAAACAGTGCTAACCACTGTGCCAATGTGCTGTCTTGATGATGATCTGGAATGTACTGCCTGAAATTGTAGTGAAAGTAGAAAGTAATACATTTCAAAAGGGTACATAAGCCACATCGGTAAAGATACACAAGATACATCGGTAAAAAGGAAGAATGTGCTGATATGGGGAAAGAACAGAGTAGGGCTAATCGGATGGATCTTCCAAAGAGCTGGCAGAGGCACAATATCTGAACAAAAACTCCTGTGATGTATGATTTCATCAACAGGAGTGGATGCAAGAGAGAGATTCTCCTTTAATACTGTTAATGTGACTTTAATGGGAGGGGTCTGTTCCCTGTGAGCTGGTTGTTAAGCGATATACAAGTGAAGGTTTACTAGGATGCTACCGGGACTTGATGGTTTGAGTTATAAGGAGAGGCTGGATAGACTGGGACTTTTTTCTCTGGAGCGTAGGAGGCTGAGGGGTGATCTTATAGAGGTCTATAAAATAATGAGGGGCACAGATCAGCTAGATAGTCAATATCTTTTCCCAAAGGTAGGGGAGTCTAAAACTAGAGGGCATAGGTTTAAGGTGAGAGGGGAGAGATACAAAAGTGTCCAGAGGGGCAATTCTTTCCACACAGAGGGTGGTGAGTGTCTGGAACAAACTGCCAGAGGCTGTATTAGAGGCGGGTACAATTTTGTCTTTTAAAAAGCATTTAGACAGTTACATGGGTAAGATGGGTATAGAGGGATATGGCCAAATGTGGGCAATTGGGACTAGCTTAGGGGTTACAAAAAAGGTCGGCATGGACAAGTTGGGCCGAAAGGCCTGTTTCCATGCTGTAAACCTCTATGACTCTATGATATATATGACAAGGGTTGTTAAAGATCCTTCCCACCTGATCCCACCCCTCTGATAAAAGTTTTTTAAAAGCTTAAAGTTTATTTATTAGTGTCACAAGTAGGCTTATATTAACACTGCAATGAAGTTACTGTGAAAATCCCCTAGTCGCCACATTCCGGCACCTGTCCAGGTACACTGAGGGAGAATTTAGCACGGCCAATGCACCTAACCAGTACGTCTTTCGGACTGTGGGAGGAAACCGGAGCATCCGGAGGAAGCCCACGTAGACCCGGGGAGAATATGCAGACTCCGCACAGACTGTGACCCAAGCCGGGAACCGAACCTGGAACCCTGGTGCTGTGAGGCAGCAGCGCTAATCATTGTGCTACCATGGGCGAATAATGAAGAATTTATTTGACACTGTGAGTTATGATGATATGGAATGTGCTGCAAATAGATTCAATAGCAACTTTCAAAACTGAATTGGATATAGACTCGTAAAGGAAACAGGGCTATGGGGATGAAGCAGGAAGCGGGACTAATTGGATAAAGCACAGGCACAATGGGTAGAAAAGTCTCCAGTGATACAGAATTCTGAAGTGTTTTATTTCCAATAGATTAATTTCTGAAGTGTAGCCATGATTGTTACTTAGTCAAATTAATCAGTCAGTTAACAGAGAAAATTTAGTCTGCCACGCTCAAAAGCTTCACTTGCATGTTATGCCATCAATGCATGGGGTCCAAATTCTATTATCATCAAAGATATATGAACCCTTCCTGAGTAACACCAAAACATTTCAAGTGGCTGGAGCAGTGACCAGATGAGCGGTACGGACCAGAAAGACTCTTGTTCAACTGCAGTTCTGTGGTGAATCAGCAGATTTTAGCTGATACATGTGAGTGTACCTTTAAGGTTTTACAAAAAAATCATGCAGCTTATAGCTTCAGCGATGTCATCGGGGGGTGGAGCTAAGCCGTGGCAGTCAGGTGATAGGGTTTTTTCCCTTTGGGTTTTCAGTTTTGGTTTGGGAAGCAGTTTAGCAGCAGGCTAAGAATCAGTCTCTTTCTCTCCCTGTTTTTTCTCTTTGTTTGGTTCTGCCTTAAAGAAGCTGTGTTTTGGGAAACAGATTCGACTACAACCTCTTCCGAGTTTCTTCACAAAGTATTTTCAGCATTCAACCCAGGAGGTGGGATTCCGTAACAAGTGGGCATTAACCTATGCTGTATTTGGAGGGTTTTGTGTAGTGGATGGTGGCTTTGGTTGGATATTTCCTTAAGAGTTATACATTATCCTGGTTGTTGTGTTGTAATTGTTAAAAGTTCTTGCTAAGTGTCTTACTATACATGTCAACAATATTCTTAATTAAACTTTGTTTTTGATAAAAGCTCCTCGTGGGTCAGTTGAATCACACCTGGAGGGAAACCTCTCATGCTCATCCTAGCCAAACTCAACGTAAAACGTCACAGCGCAGGCGAGCTTCATAGAACACCTTGAGGTGTCCGCCCTGACTTGTAACACACCACAAACGGGACATTGAAGTTGGCCTCTGCTCAGTTTGCGGAGGGGGGTTGCAGGAGCAAATCATCCACAGTTCCTGCTATTAAGTATCCGCTGCTAGCAAGTGCAGGGAGGAGGATTACCTTGGGGTTAGTCAGAAACCTCTTTTTCAAATTGAATGGCCTGCAGACGCTCACCGTCTAAGTTTGTGTCTGAAGGTGGCTACTTGGGTGAGGTGCTGGGGCATCCCTACTTCTGGGGGAACTGTACCCCAACAGGAAGCAATGCTTTTGGCGAGAAAGGGACAATCAAGCCTAGAAAGGAAAGTCGTTTTACAAGATGCAACTAAACTTTACAAGCTACAACTAAAACCACCGCTGTTCCGACTCACCACACAGTGAATCCATTGGAAAAGGATACATTTACGAAGACTATACCTTGTTGTTATCCTCATACAACATTATGACGATCTGGGTCATGTAGTTTAGTTCAGAGACTGCCCCAAGGTAGTCCATGGCTCTCTTCCACTGCTGATCCTTCAGCTCCTGAGAATCAGAGGGGAACGTCCATTAATTCAGACCAGAAATGACTGAAGAATATTGTGATAGTTGGATGCATTGGGGTGGGAGTAAGCAACGACACACACAATGAGGGCAAGGGACACATAGGGAAGAGGGGGGGAAATTAATCAAAAGGTTCACACACTGTCAGGAACGCCGATCGAGGAACACGTGATCTTGCGTAAGTAAGACTTCTACTTACGCCCAAGAGACCCCCATAACGAAACAAACTCAGCAGAGAGTGGACGTGACTTTCACTGGTAAAGTATAACCGTGTTCGGACATGGCGTCCAGGAGACATCACCCCTCTGGAATAGCTAAACAACAGAACAAAGAGGCAATCAGTGAAGCATTGTTACAGCACAGAGAGATTCGCATTTATATAACACTTCTCACAATCTCGGGAAAGCCCAAAGTGCTTTACACCCAATGAAGTAATTTTGAAAGCGTAGTTCATGTTGTGATGTGGGTTGCGTGGCCAACAGAAACTCCTACAAGCAGCCACGAGATAGGGACCAGATAAATCTGTTTTAATGATATCAGTTGAAGGATAAATATTGCCCCAGGGCACAGGGGAGAACTCCCCCGATCTTCTTCAAAATAGTGCTGTGTGATCTTTCACACCCGCCTGAGAGGGCAGGCAGCCCTCGGTTTAATGTCTCATCCAAAAGACAGCATCTCCAACAGTGCAGCACTCCTTCAGTACTGCACTTGAACGTCAGCCTGGATTGATTTTTACTCAGGGTGGCACGGTGGCACAGTGGTTAACACTGCTGCCTCTCAGCGCCAGGGACCAGAGTTCAATTCCCGGCTTGGGTCACTGTCTGTGCAGAGTCTCCACGTTCTCCCCCGTGTCTGCGTGGGTTTCCTCCGGGTGCTCCCACAGTCTGAAAGACGTGCTGGTTAGGGTGCATTGGCCATGCTAAATTCTCCCTCAGTGTACCCAAACAGGCGACTAGGGGATTTTCACAGTAACTTCATTGCAGTGCTAACGTAAGCCTTACTTGTGACTGATAAATAAACTTTCATTTCTCTGGAGCGGAACATGAACCCACAACCTCTGATTCAGAGATGCGAGTGCTAACATTGAGCTACAACTGACGCGACAAACAACCCTCGAGTTTATCTCCTGATCGGTTCCAGCTTTTCTAAGCAACACGTGCACTTACGTAGCACTTTTAACATTGGAGGACATCCCAGATGTTTCAGAGAAATGTAAAGCAGATGAAACTGAATGCTGAGGCAAAGGAGGAGTTAGCAGGAGGATGGCATTAAGCCAAGTGAATGGTGGGTTTTGGGAACGGGGGGGCTTAAACGAGGGCAGAGTTAGGAAGAAGAGACTGATTCCTGCCAAGGTAACGTTCCTCAGAGCCAAAGGCCTTCCAGTACCTTGCCCAAGTGATTGTCTCCAGGGGAGATGATGGCATAGTGGTATTGTCACTGGACTAGTTCCAGAGACCCAGATTAATTTTCTGGGGACATGTGTTCAAATCCTCAAATGGTAGCTGGTGGAATTTAAATTCAATAAATCTGGGAATATAAAGCTAGTCTCAGCAATCACGGTGACCATGAAACTATCGAAGACTGACTAAAAAACTCATCAGGTTCACTAATGTCCTTTATGGCAGGAAATCTCCCATCCTTACCTGGTCTGGCCTACGTATGATTCCAGACCCACAGCAAAGTGGTTGACAATGGCCTAGCAAGCCATTCAGTTTAACGGCAGTTAGGGATGACAACCAATGCTGGGGCCTCGCCTCGCCAGCAACACCCACATCCCATTAAAGAATGAAAGGGAGAGAAAGAATTGTCATTTGGAAGCCTAGACAAGATACGGTCAAAGAGTTTGACCATAAAGGGCATCACGGCTCATATCATTCTCACTTAGTGCTGCTTATGTGCCAGCTTCCAGAAAAGGGAACCCAGGTTGATTCTTCCCAAACCCCCAGTCCCTATCCCCCGACACCAGGTGGTCTTCCATCCACTGTCTCGGAAGAGATGAACAGACAGATTTAGAAAGAAGCTTTGCTGCCACACCAGGCAGCATCTTTACTTTCTATTAACACTAGGGACTAATCAGCTCCCAAATCACTCACTTCTTCTTTCTTGTACTGTAGTTCCAGGATTGCTCCTGGATTTTGGTTCCGTGTTTTAACGTACAAAGGTGGAATTAAAGAGCTTCAAGCCATTTGGCCCTTCATTTCTGTGCCAGCTCTTTGTTCATGCTCCCCTGCTCTCTCCCTGCATGTTTTTAGTTTTTTAAAAAAGTATTTATCCAATTGCCTTTTAGAAAGTTGTTCTTGAATCTGCTTCTTTCGGCAGTACATTCCCGATCATCCCTTCCACTCCGCCCTGCTTTTTTTGTCAACGTTTTATTTTATATCAGTTTTACATATTTTGTAAGAATATTCACTCAGAAACACAAAGCTGGCTTTCGATCACAGTTCCATCCAGTACATATGCACATTCTGAAAGCAGCAAGGGCGCACACTCTGATTACAGCAAGGGCACACTCTCTCAATGGCTGTCTTACAGTGGGTGTAGTTTGTTGACAGATTCATCTTCATGTGTCCGTTGTAGATCCAGCTGCATTTTCTTGATCAGCGGAAGGCAATATGCATAGGCGATGTCCAGCTTCTCCTCTTTGTTAATACCATATTCCTATAGAAAACAGAACAGACTGAGTTTGCAGCAAGGCAGCTGAGTAAATCAGACCCAGTATTCTCAGCAGACAAGCGTCGACATAGAAAGTATCAACAGCACTAGAATAAAGGAGTATGAAAAGTACCTACAAAATAATGGTTCCATCACAGTTAAGGGCATTGACCATTCCATTACAGGAAGGGCATTACAGCTCCAGAAAGCGTAAGTACAGGTGCATCAGGTAAATGCTCTCGATGGTAAACTCTGATGCAAGATTCAAAAGACTAAGGGGGCGATTCTCCCGTTCCGACCCGCTAATTTTTTGGCAGGTTTGGTCAGGAGATGTGCGCGTGCGCCGATTTACGGGATTCATGCTTGCGTTCCCAACACATACATGTTTCCCACCACTGGAAATCAGCGCAGTCGGGACCACGCAGGAAACCGGCAGGAAGACCAGGTAAATACTTTTAATCTCTATTTTTCATGTCATTTGCATGTGATTATCAGGCCCGAGACTGAATTCTCCGGGCCCGATAGCATCTCCCACCCCGCCAGCACAATTTCACACCGGCGGGGTTTAGTGTAGCTCCCCACTTTCGGGGAACTAGCGGGAGACCCCGCCGGAGTGAAGGGGGGACCAGTTGGGGCCCCCCCAGGGGTCGGGCGGGAGGGGAGGGTGCCCCTGGGCATGGGCACCTTGGCACTGCCAAAGGGGCAAAGTGTCCATGCCCATGGAACACTTTGGCACTGCCCACCAGGCATGGGCAATGCCAAGGGGGCAGGACATAGGAGCAATTGGTGGGTGGTCCCGCTGCCACTCTGCCATTTGGATCGTTCAGGGCTGGAGGGAGGCCAGTGATTGGGGCGGCCTGGGGGGCTGGTCAGCCGGAGGTTTCTGCCTCCTGAGGGGGGTCTGCCTCCCGGAGGGGGGCGTCTGCCGGGGTGGGAGAGATCATCACTGCTGGGGGGGGAATGGAGACTGGCCCGGGAATGGTCATGGGAACCACAATGGAGGGGCAGCACTGCCGGGGTCCCGGGCTGGCCAGCGATCGAGCTGGTCAGCAAACTGCAGGCTGACAGTTCGGGGGCCACTGCGCACGCGCAGAGTTCTGGAACTGTCAAACTCCGGCGCAAATAGGCTCCACCCCCCCCCGAGCTTTTAATGACATCCACGATTGTGACCCTTTGCAGTGCACAGTGTGGGAGATTCGAGTCTGAACTCCCACCGAAAAAACAGTCATGATTTACACCATTTTTCCTGCGAATTCAACACTTCGAATTTTTTTGGGAGATTCGCCCCCTAAGACTATTCCACCAGAACAGAGACTGGATTGAATAGAGATTTTTTAAAATTATGAAGCATTTTAGTAGAGCGATTAATGAAAACTATATTCACTGATTGCACAGAGAGCAACAAGGAGATATCAATGTAAATCCCATCACTAAGGGATTCAGGGAGGGGATTACCAAAAATGTAATTACTCATGGCCGTTAGAACACTAAGTGCAAGAAACACTGCACCTTTTCAGAGAAGAATGACTAACAGAGCTACAGGGTCATGAGGAGAGCACAGGACAATGGGATAGTATGGAATTGCTCTAGCAAGGAGATGGCACAGGTATGATGGGCTGAAGGACCTTCTTCTGTACTGCAAGGTTCTATTAACTTGCTTTTTTGTTTTCAGATGCTGACTGTGATGATACTGTGCCTTTAAGAAATCTATTTATATCATGTTTCTTGTCAGAGGCAGTGTTTTGTTGCAAGGAGTGAATTCGTCTAACAAAAACACACAGCTCCATGCTGAGACCGCAGGGTAATAACTCATTTTAGATAATGATGCGTTTGTCTAAACAGAGTTAATGTATTTATGTTTACTTGGGTTCCCCCTTGGGGTTTCAAAGTAGAGTTTTGATTAGGTTGATTGACAGAGACAGAGTCATGAGCTTAATGGGAGGAGCTAATGCTTGCAGGGAAAACGCCGTTTCTCATTCATTTTTTTGAAAAAGCGAACAGTTCCTGCCTGGTTCTGAAAGAAACAAGATATGTCTTTCTGTCTCCCTCGCTGGAGGTTCTCTGGGAGCTCCAGGGCTGGCAACCTAAGTACAAGTACCGTGCTTGTATAAGCCTATGTTTTTGCTAGCCGATTTTGAAGAGGGGCTTAAGTCTGTAAGAGGAATATTGCTTGAATTGAAACTGTTAGGGATAGGTTAGCAGTTAAGAATTGTATCTTGTCTTGTTTAAGTATTGTTCAATTGTTAAAGGTTAAGCTAATTCATTTGTTACAGTTAAACGTTGTTAAATAAAATTTGAAAAGCTTCCCAGTGTGTCAATAGACTGCGCCTGGAGTAAAACATCCTATCCTCACATTAATGCCAAAATAGTTGGGGTTTAATCTAACGTGATAGTATACCTTGGGGTTTCTGATCCGTGCCCTAACATGACACAACTGCTCAAAGAAGAATCATCTCATAGAATCCCTACAGTGCAGAAGGAGGCCACTCGGCCTATCGAGTCTGCATTGACAACAATCCCACCAGGCCCTATCCACGTCACCCCACATATTTACTCTGCTAATCCCTCTAACCTACGCATCCTGGGACACGAAGGGCAATTTAGCATGGCCAATCAATCTAACACACACATTTTTGGAGTGTGGGAGGAAACTGGAGCACCCGGAGGAAACCCACGCAGACACAGGGAGAATGTGCAAACTCCACACAGACAATGACCCAAGCCAGGAATCAAACCCAGGTCCCTGGCGCTGTGAGGCAGCAGTGCCAACCCACTGTGCCGCCCAAAATCCAATATGCTGTGAACTTCCAGCATATCGGATTTTATTTCAGATTTGTACTTTGTCATTCTCCCCACCTATCTTCCCCTTACTGAAGGACAAATTCTGCAGCAACTTGAGGCTGGTCCAACAATAAATCAACCCCACCCCAACAACAACCAGCTGCATTTAGAGAGTAGATTTTAGTGTAGCAGAATGTCTCAAACACCTCACAGAAGCATAATCGGACTGACACGGAGCCACATCGAGATACTAGGACACATAACCAAAAGCTTGCTCAAAGAGGTAGGTTTAATGGAGCATTTTGAAGGAGGAGAGAGAGGTGGAAAGGTTTTGGCAGGTGCTGATTTGGAATAAAGGCTCCACAAACTGTGGGCTGATGCTGCCAACATCGCTACCCCCATCCCCCTCTCCCCTCTTTATGACCAGAAATATTCCCGGTATTCCTTTCTTTGTCATGCACCCCTGCATTTGTGCCCCTGATGCTATCCCAGCAGAGGTTCATAGGCAGGGATTGGTCAATCACAGCTACACCCTTTGCAGGAGATTTGGGGGCGGCACGGTGGCACAGTGGTTAGCACTGCTGCCTCACAGTGCCAGGCACCCGGGTTTGATTCCGGCCTCGGGTCACTGTCTGCATGGGTTTCCTCCGGGTGCTCCGGTTTCCTCCCACAATCCAAAGATGTGCGGGGGTTAGGTGGATTGGCCATGCTCAATTGCCCCTTAGTGTCCTGGGATGTGTAGGTTAGAGGGATTAGCAGAGTAAATATGTGGGACTATGGGGATAGGGCCTGGGGTGGGATTGTGGTCGGTGCAGACCAGACGGGCCGAATGGCTTCCTTCTGCACTGTAGGGTTTCTATGATTTTTACCCACTTCCTTTGAGTGAGCAGCAAGATGCCATCTACGGTTGTATGCTTTTGGTCTTGCTGTATTCCACGTGCTGGGAAAAAGAGATCGTTATTCTTGAAGGAAATTATTGACTGACTTTTCTTTCACAAAAGCCATCTTAACTGGGCGTTTGGCCCTTAGCTGGTGTGGAAGCTACTGGGGAGTCTCACTATTGTACCATCAATCCCACTTCGCTTATACCAAACACAGCTTGTTCTCAACTGAGCATGGAGTGCTATTTTCCCTCACTGCAGTCAGTGAAATGCTGCTAAATCAAAGATCCTGACAGTTTCCCAGTGTGTGAAATATTGTCCGGTTTTAGAACTCACTTGGAGCAAAGTGCATTAAAGCTCAGAGCCCACGCTGTGCTCCTCTTTGCCTAATCCACCTCGATCCTCTTCCCCTGCAACCTCCCCTCCTCCACACCCACTGAAACCTTTCCGCCTGGCTGGTGGAAGGCTGCGTGTGGTCCTGGTGCCAATTTTTGTGCATTATCTCACAGTCCAGAGGTGAATAGGAGCAATCCCTGTTCCCTCGACAATTATTGGAAAGGCACCAAAGTTCCATCAGCATTGGAAAGATTGGATTAAAAATCTGGGCAGAGATCCTTCGTCACAAAAGGTCATCTCAACCAGTCTTTCTCTTTTAGAAGCTGACTGACGTACTGTACATTTTCAGGTTATTTCAAAGAATTATAGAATGCCTACAGAGCAGAAGGAGGCCATTTGGCCCGTCGAGCCTGCACCGACAACAATCCCACCCAGCCCCTTTCCCCGTAACCCCACATATTTACCCTCTTAATCCCCCTGGCAATAAGAGGCAATTTATCATGGCCAATCCTCCTCTCCTCTTCCCCATCCCCCCTTCTCAGTTTTCTACCCTCCCTGACTCCCGTTATCTTACCCAGAGCTCCCAGACGTGCAATTTTCCACCATCAGTCACTTGATATTGATCCAGACTTCAATTTGAAAGGGAGAGACATTCAATGTTTGGTTATTAGAAATATCTAGGCAGCTTGTTTGTAAGGCAGAGCCTCAAGATCACTTCCCGGGCTCCTCGAGCGAGGGGGAAGAGAAGGACTTTAATTGCTGGGCAATGGGCGAAGGTGGAATGTAAAAATCACATTAACTTGATTATCTTTCTTGGGAATTTTACTCCGCACAAATTAGCTTTTAAATTCATTTTCAATTAATTAATTTATTAACAAGGGAATGTGTGGGGGGGGGAAAGAGTTAATGGGATTATCTGGTCTGAACGAATCATGATTATAATCCTACATTGTAACACTCTACATGGCATTCCCTAAAACTGACAAGTGCAGTGTTTGCAATAGGCAAGACAAATCTCACTGCAATATTCCCATTTGGGAAATGGGGATGGATGCAGAGCCCTGCACTGGGAAGATGTGTAAACATTTTCTGTCAGCCAAGATTCAGTCTAAAACTCAGACATTGCATCAATTAGTTCCCCTTCGATGATTACAGAGTTATTAATGTAGTTATTGAGAGGAGGCTAACCTTGACAGACATTATCTCTCACTCAGCCTACATTTTTATTACTATACGTACATGCAGATACACGCAGTGATAGATACAGGTATAGAGAGAGAGAAAGGAGAGAGGGAGAGAAAGGAGAGAGAGAGGGAGAGAAAGGAGAGAGAGGGAGAGAAAGGAGAGAGAGAGAGAGAAAGGAGAAAGAGAGAGAGAGAAAGGAGAGAGAGAGAAAGGAGAGAGAAAGGAGAGAGAGAGAAAGGAGAGAGAGAGAGAGAAAGGAGAGAGAGAGAGAGAGAGAAAGGAGAGAGAGAGAGAGAGAGAAAGGAGAGAGAGAGAGAGAGAAAGGAGAGAGAGAGAGAGAGAAAGGAGAGAGAGAGAGAAAGGAGAGAGAGAGAAAGGAGAGAGAGAGAGAAAGGAGAGAGAGAGAGAAAGGAGAGAGAGAGAGAAAGGAGAGAGAGAGAGAAAGGAGAGAGAGAGAAAGGAGAGAGAAAGAGAGAAAAAGGAGAGAAAGGAGAGAAAGGAGAGAGAGAGAGAGAGAGAAAGAGAGAGAGAGAGAGCAAGCAGGGAGAGAGAGAGAGAAAAGAGAGAGAGAAAGAGAGAGAGGGAAAGACGACAAAGCGAGAGAGAGATAACAGTGTGGTAAAGCCTGGCACAACATTATTATATAGAAGTAGGAACAGTCAGGGCTTCTTATCAAGACTGGTAACCACACAGATTCTGCACCGCTATGGAAATCCATTCGTGGTTTAATTTCCAGTTGTCGCAGAACGCAAAGAAATATTTAAAACAAAACATCAGAGAGATTTGTATCCATTGTGATCGTGAGGGTGGAGCTTAACCAGAACAGACTGTACGTGCAGACAGCGCCTGCATAGCTTGCATACTAAAGCTTTATCCACAGTGAGAGACATCAACATTGGGGAAATGCTACGACAGTGATTTATGATCAGACAGCGAGGCAGGCTCACAGAATCCATTGAAACAAACAGAAGCTCCACTTATTTGAAGGGGTAGAATATGCCAAGACAGCTGACGCTTTTAAGTCAAATGAGTGAAACCTGACAGTTTTGTGGGTCACCACACACCGGCTTGTCACTGTTGTATGGTGCTGACTTTGATTCTTATACACTAATCGAGTTTACATCTGCAACAATGAAAAAACCCAGAAAGTCCATCATGACGGATAGTAAAACAAACCAGAAACCATTCTGATGGAAGGTCATCAAACTGAATCCTAAACTCAGTTTCTCTATACAGATGCTGGGTTCTGGGTTCAAATCCCGCCACGGCAGATGGCGGAATTTGAATTCCATTAAAAAAAATATATCTGGAATTAAGAATCTACAGATGACCATGAAACCATTGTCGGAAAAACCCTCTGGTTCATTAATGTCCTTTAGGGAAGGAAATCTGCCGTCCTTACCTGGTCTGGCCTACATGTGACTTCAGAGCCACAGCAATGTGGTTGACTCTCAACTACCCTCTGAACAAGGGCAACTAGGGATGGGCAATAAATGATGGCCCAGCCAGCGACGCCCATGTCCCACGAATGTATAAAACATGCTGCCTGACCTGCTGAGTACTTCCAGCATGTTTTGTTTTTATTTCAGATTTCCGTCATCTGCAATATTTTGCCTTTGTTCTTGACACTTGGTTCTTTGGTAGCACCATGTTCCAGATGTAGGTCTAACAGAGCCAAGTTCTAACATTCCCTCCCTAAACCTCTGTCTTTCCTCCTTGAAACCAAGCTTTGGTCCCAAAATCACCTTATGTGGCTCAATAACAAATGTTGTCTGATAATGTCTTGGAATGTTTACCACATTAAAGACATTATATAAATGCAAGTTGTTGTTGGGAGGCAGAGCAAATATGTTTAAGAGGGAGGAGGGGAGGGACGCATGTATGCCTGCCTCCCTATCCCAAATAATTGGTCATTCGCATTGTTATTTCTTGATTTAGACACAGGGGCAGAGGGCATGGCTGGGTAATTAAATGAACACCTTGCATCTTGTCTTTACCAAGGAAGGAGATATTACCCAGGCCATGGTGAAAGAGAAGGTAATTCACAGAATCCCCACGGTGCAGGAGGGGGGCATTTGGCCCATCGAGTCTGCACCAACTCTTACCCAGGCTTACCACATGACCCCACAGGACTGGATGAGCTGCATCTAAGGATACGGAGAAGACAGAGAGAGAGAGAGAGAGAGAATAGAAATTGCAGATCCACTTAGGATCAAGGGTGGTACCAGGCAACTGGAGAATTGCTAATGTTACACCCTTATTCAAAAAGGGTGCAAGGATAAGCCGGCAACTAAAGGCCAGTTAGTTTAACTTGGGTGATGGGGAAACATCTAGAAACCAAAATTCAGGACAGAATTTAATGGTCACATGGACAGATATGGGTTAATTAAGGAGGACCAGTGTGGATTTCTTAAGGGAAAATCTGGAGTTTTTCGAAGAGACAATAGAGAGGATTGATGAGGGAAACGCTGTTGATGTGAAAGACATTTGATGTGATGCCACACAACAGACTTGTGGGCAGAGTTATAACTCATGGAATAAAAGGGACAGTAACAACATAGATGCAAAATTAGCCAAGTGACAGGAAACAGAGAGAAAAGCGGTTAGTAGATATTTTTCAGGCTGGAGGAAGGTTTGTAGTGGAGTTCCAAGGGGTCGATATTGGGACCCTTGCTTTTCCTGATACACATATTAATGCTTTAGACCGAGGTGTACTTGGAACAACTGCAAAATTTGAGGATGATACAAGCTTGGAAGCATTGTAAACTGTGTAGAACTACAGAAGGACAAGTTAGTGGAATGAGCTGATAGGTGGCAGATGAAGTTCAATGCGGAGAAATGAGGTGTGATTCACTTTGGTAGAAGAAGATGGGCAAGGAGTATAAAACAAAGGGAATAAAAAGGGGGGAAAATAGCAGAGGGACCTGGGTGCATCTGTGGCTAAGTTATTAAAGGTGGCAAGACAGGTTGAGAGAGCAATTAATAAAGCATACAGTACCCTAGGCTTTAACAGTAGGATCACACAGTAGAAGAGCAGGGAGATTACAGTGACCTTGTATAAGACACTAGTTAAGACTTTAGCTGGATTATTGCACTGGCGAAGGGTTATCCAGACTCGAAATGTTGGCTCTATTCTCTCTCCACAGATGCTGTCAGACCTGCTGAGTCTTTCCAGCATTTTCTGTTTTTGTTCTTGCGTACAGTTCTTGGGTGCTGCATTTTAAGGAGGATGTGAATATACTGGAGAGAGTGCAAAAGAGGTTTATGAGAAAGGCTCCAGGGATGAGAAACTGCAATTATGGAGAAGTTGGGGCTCTTTTCCTTGGAGAAAAGAAGGCTGAGAGGAGCTCTGATAGAGCTATTCAAAATCATCAGTGGCCAGGGGAAACTGTTCCCACACAGGAAAGGAGAGAGAACGAGGGCACAAATTTAAAGTAATTGGCAAAAGGAGCAAAAAAAGTGAAACGAGAAAAAATGTTTTCACACGGAGTGATTAGGATCTGGAATGCACTGCCTGAGATTGTGGTAGAAGCAGGTTCAATCAAAGCCTTCACAGTGGAATGAGATGATCGTTTGAAACAATCCACAAGGTACAAAGCAGGAGAATAGTACCAGGTAAAATGCTCATTCGGCGAACAGATGCAAACACAATGGGCCCCATAACCTCCTCCTGCGCTGTAACAATTCTGTGATACTTGTGGGAACTAGCCATGCATGAAACCTGCCGAATTTACCTCCAGCAGCAGTCAAAGAACAAAGAAAATTACAGCACAGGAACAGGCCCTTCGGCCCTCCAAGCCTGCACCGACCATGCTGCCCAACTGAACTAAAAGCCCCTACCCTTCCGGGGACCGTATCCCTCTATTCACAAGTCAGTGGAATTCCAAATAATTAATTGTGTGTAGAGCTCGTTGAGATATTGCAGATGCTTGCTAAAGTGCCGTATAGACTGTATCAAATATAACACATACAAAAAGCCATTCAGCCCATCTAGTCTGTGTTGGTGTTTATATTCCACACGAGTTCCCTCCCATTCAATCTCCCTCATCATCCCAGCACATCTTTCTATTCTCTTTTCTCTCATGTACTCAACTAGTTTCCTCTAAGCTTTTTGCCTTAACCACATCCTGTGGGACCGAGTTCCATATTCTCACCGCTCTCTAATTAAGTAAATGCCTGCTTATTTCCTGGTTGGATTTAGTGGTGTCTGTCTTGTGTTAATGGCCTCTCATTTTGGCTTCTCCCATAACAAGTGAAAACACTCTCTCCAAATCTAACCCTGTCCAACCTGCTCACCTCTTTAAAGCCCACTCTCAGGTCACCCCCTGCTAGAGGAAAGGAAAAACAGCCTCAAACTATTCAATTTTCCCGAACAGCTGTAATCTCTCAGTTCTGGTGGCGTCCTTGTAAATCTTTGTTCGCACTATCCCCAGTGCTTGTGTGTGCTTTTTTAAAAATATACCGTATAGACCAGAACTATGAGTGTTGCACATCCAGAATCCCGCACAATAAATACAAGGCTTTTCTGCCATTGAATGAGTTAAACCACTCAACTAGAACGCAGCCGGAGAGCTGGCTTTCTGTGTGCATAGTGTGTGTAGAACAGATATGCAAATATGCCTTATTCAGGGCAAGCGTCTTGTTCTATTTGTGTGTGTGGTGTAACAGTATACGAAATGTAACCTTCAAATGTGCCAGACATTTGCAGTACTTCGATTCATGGTACTTTCCGGTTTGATGAAGACATATTTGAATTACAAAGTTTATTTAGGATTGCCAAACAGGGGGTGAAGCCAAGGGATGGGTGCTGAAGTGCTGGAGGGAGAGACTGCAGCAAATTGCACTGCTTCTGAGTAACTGCAGTTACTGATGCCATCTAATGGTACATGAAATAACTGCAGCTTTATGCAAAATGTGCAAAATACAGGCTGCTTTTGTGTTTAATAAAGAACTTTACATTTTATTACGCAACCTCTTCATTTTAATAAGAGTCTTCTAGCCACTCGACTCAACATCAAGGTCACCAATTTCAGGCTATAACTCTGACCCTGCCATTTTGTTTCCTTTTCTTTATGTTTTGGTTCTTCTCTTATTTTTTGCTTCCAGACAGCAGCACAACAGCTCCAGCCGCGTCCTTTCTTTTTTTGTTCCTTCTCTTGCACCTCTCCATTATTACATTTGGCACTGGAATGCTCTCCTGCCTCTCACCCCATCACAGACCTTCCTTTGTCCCTGTCCCACTCACCCCCTGCTCCAAACCTAATACAACTCGGACTTTGCCCAGTTCTGATGAAATGTCATCAACCTGAAATGCTACCTCATTTTTCTCTCTCCATAGATGCTGCCTAACCTACTGGATATTTCCAGCATTTTGCATTTTTATTAACAGGAGACTCCTTTGTGGACGGCACAGTGGTTATCATAGAAACCCTACAGTGCAGAAGGAGGCCATTCGGCCCATCGAGTCCGCACCGACCACAATCCCACCCAGGCCCTACCCCCACATATTTACCCACTAATCCCTCTAACCTACGCATCCCAGGACTCTAAGGGGCAATTTTTAACCTGGCCAATCAACCTAACCCGCACATCTTTGGACTGTGGGAGGAAACCGGAGCACCCGGAGGAAACCCACGCAGACACGAGGAGAATGTGCAAACTCCACACAGACAGTGACCCGAGCCGGGAATCAAACCCGGGACCCTGGAGCTGTGAAGCAGCAGTGCTAACCACTGCGCTACCGTGCCGCCCGGTTAGCACTGTTGCCTCACAGTGCCAGGGACCCGGGTTCGATTCCCGGCCTGGGGTGACTGTGTGGAGTTTGCACGTACTCCCCGTGTCTGCGTGGGTTTCCTTCCACAGTCTGAAAGACGTGCTGGTTAGGGGTGCATTGGCCATGCTACATTCTCCCTCAGTGTACCCGAACAGGCGCCGGAGTGTGGCAACTAGGGGATTTTCACAGTAGCTTCATCGCAGTGTTAATGTAAGCCTACTTGTGACTAATAAATAAACTTTTAACTAAAAAAAAACACTTTGCTTTCCAAGTGAGCGCGAGAAGATGAAGTGTCATATTTCCACTTGCAGTGCTTCTAACATAGAGAAATATCCCAAGGTGTTCCACAGGGGCATTATCAATCAGGATTTAACACAAATACAGTTAAGACAATGTACGGACAGAGAGATTCTTCACACTGGAAGTTACCTCTCTACCATGCATGTCCGATACTACAGCATGCACTGTTCTGCCCAATTAATTTCCTACCTGAGGGATAATGATGTCTGCAAGGGCTTTGGAGAGTTTGAAGAGCTCCAAGGTGTCCTCGAGTTTCAAGGCGCTGTTGTGTTGCACATCATACTTAATACAATCGTAGATATCTGGGATCTTACTGATGTCATAGCGGCCACTCTTCATCCGGAAATCTCTCTCCAGCTTTGACCAGCGTTGCAGCATGAGCTCCAGGGTCTCGCTGTGGTACAGCTGAAGGTCTGCAGTAAACACGTGAAATAATCACTTTCAATTCACCAGACTAAAATCCAGAAACACCAGAAGACAAAGTTATATCCTGAGGGAAATAAACTGCACACTGGCAGCAATGAAAAGATCTTACATCTCTTTCTTTAAGAAGTTAAAAAAAAAGAAAATACATTTACTGTATTGGAGTAGGCACAAAGCTACAGACAAAAAATACTTACTGCAGGCATTACTCGATTTGGGAGAATTATTCGCCCTGTGCTATGGGTTACATTACATATACATCACCCGCCACCTCGTATTCTTCTACCCACGTATGTTCTATTACTGTGTCTGTCCATGCTCACCTGAGTTTCTGCCTCTCTCTCCATCCACCTGACCATGATGTGGAGTTGCCGGCGTTGGACTGGGGTGGGCACAGTAAGTAGTCTCACAACACCAGGTTAAAGTCCAACAGGTTTATTTGGTAGCACGAGCTTTCGGAGCATTGATAGCCAAGTTCCGCACACACGAGGACGGCCTCAACCGGGATCTTAGGTTCATGTCACACTATCTGTAACCCCCACGACTTGCCTGGACTTGCAAAATCTCACTAACTGTCCTGTCTGGAGACAATACACATCTCTTTAACCTGTGCTTAACCCTCTCTCCACTCACATTGTCTGTACCTGTGAAGACTTGATTACCTGTCAAGACTTGCATTCCAACCATCATCTTGTAATTGAGTTTGTGTCTGTATATGCCCTGTTCTCTTCACTGAACTCTTCACTCACCTGAAGGGGCAATGATCTGAAAGCTCGTTCTACCAAATAAACCTGTTGGACTTTAACCTGGTGTTGTCAGACTTCTTACCTGACCATGGAGGAAGCTGGTACTGGAAGCTGCCTCACCAGCAGTGTTTAAGTCATTTAAACTTTGATGTCAATCAAGTCCATTCAACTCCCCATGAGTGGAGCATGAGCCGACAGAAGTGAAAGAGTTGCAGCTCTGACAAATCGAGAGGGCAGCACGGTGGCACAGTGGGTTAGCACTGCTGCCTCACAGCACCAGGGACCCGGGTTCGATTCCCGGCTCGGGTCACTGTCTGTGTGGAGTCTGCACGTTCTCCCCGTGTCTGCGTGGGGTTCCTCCTGATGCTCCGGTTTCCTCCCACAGTCTGAAAGACGTGCTGGTTAGGGTGCATTGGCCGTGCTAAATTCTCCCTCAGGTGTACCTGAACAGGCGCCAGAGTGTGGCAACCAGGGGATTTTCACAGTGAATTCATTGAAGTGTTAATGTAAGCCTACTTGTGACAATAACAAATAAACTTTTAATAAAAGGGGTAGATACATCAGGAATCAGGGATTTGGAAGTTTAACCCACGAGGGCCGACTGTCTGATATTTATTTGTGTTCATATCATTTATTTGTACATACTATTCAAGATGCCTGTTTGAGCAAGTACTCAATTTTTTTTTTTTAAAACAGTATTGTGATCCTCTTGGACTGACTATCCAAGCTTCAACTAACGTACACATTTGTTAGAGGGTCATAATTAAATTTAATACAAAATAACTCATTATACTTCAATAACTCTGAGCACTGATGAGTGGCTGAAGGGATTAGTGAACCAGATAGTGAGAGCAGGGCTAATAATATGGAGCACCTCAAGCCAAAATGAGGGTACCTCTCTGCTGGTGTTAATCTAGTTCCTTCACATCAGGCCCAGAAATGTCCCCAAGCTCTAATAATCTAATTATCCTAAACAGGACATTTAAAAAATTAATCAAATGGTCGGAATCAGAAGATAAAAAATACACAGCAAATCAGACAATATCCAAAAGAAGCGTTCATTAATGCAAAAACTAAATTCTGTACTGCAGATGCTGGAAATCAGAAATAAAAAGAAAGTATGCTGGAAACTCTCAGCAGGTCAGGCTGAAACATTACCTCTGCTTCACTCTTGCTCAGTGAGAAGTCTCACAACACCAGGTTAAAGTCCAACAGGTTTATTTGGTAGCACAAGCTTTCGGAGTGTTGCTCCTTCTTCAGGTGAGTGAAGGGGCAGCGCTCCGAAAGCTCGCGCTACCAAATAAACCTGTTGGACTTTAACCTGGTGTTGAGAGGCTTCTTACTGTGCCCACCCCAGTCCAACTCCGGCATCTCCACATCATCACTCTTCCTCCACAGATGTCGCATGCCCTGCTGAGTATTTCCAGCATTTTCTGTTTTTATGCCAAAACAAGACGATTGTTTCGCCTGGGATTCTTTGTTAGAACACCAAAGTCTGTTTACGCTGCTGTGTTTCCACAATTTTCTGCGTAGCAATCCTGCTGGCAAAAAAGCAAGAGTAGGAATGCATTTACCTGCCGATTTGGGGTCCTCTAACCGCTTCTTAATCTGGGAGGTGAGACTCTGGACCAAGGCGTAAACTCGGTCACAGGTATTGACGGGATTTTGAATCAGCTTCATGGAGTTAATCAGAGAAGCACTGCCAGTGGGAGCCAGCTGAGTGAAAACAAACAAGATGCAAAGAGTTTAAACATGAAAGAAAGCAAGTCACATTTACTGCTGGCTGTTTCTAACGTACTGTATTTTAAGATTTTCAAATGGGCCTACTCCCTCACCAAACTATTCAACTCTGCCCTGAGGCTTTGTTTACTTAACAATTAAACTGTGTGGCTTGAAAGAGGTACAATTCTACCTCAGAAATAGAATGCTGCACATTGTAATATCCCTCCTTATAAAACAGGGAATCATATTATGCAACATGTCCAATGCCACAGGACAACAGCTAATTATAAAGGCTGAGACAGACAGCACTGCAAACTTTGAATATTAAATCATCTGTTTCCATCACTCACGTAGCACTTATTCCCAGTTAAAAAAAAAAGATCGGAAGGCAATATTACTGTGATTCACTTCCACCCACGTTCCTGTACCAGCACTTGTCTTTACAGGGAAAGTGGGCAAAGGCCTACACAGTACAGCAGGATGCCATCAAGTCTGATCACAATAGGAAAGAGAAGGGAAGGCAAGTTAAGAGGCAGTAATGAGATGATACAGTTTAACAAGAGAAGATCCATATTACTGAAGGTGCAGGGAAGAACGTTATATAAAGTAAAGTAAAAGATTATTTATTAGTCACAAGTAGGCTTACATTAACACTGCAATGAAGTTACTGTGAAAATCCCCTAGTCGCCACACTCCTGTTCGGGTACACTGAGGGAGAATTTAGCACGGCCAATGCACCCTAACCAGCATGTCTTTGGACTGTGGGAGGAAACCCACGCAGACACGGGGAGAACGTGCAGACTCCACACAGACAGTGACCCAAGCCGGGAATCGAACCCGGGTCCCTGGCGCTGCGAGGTAGCAGTGCTAACCACCGTGCCACCGTTATAGTATGAAGCTGTGTGGAGAGATTTGAGTCTGTGGGCAGCTGGAAGAGTAGTAATGAAGGCTTGTTTAGACTTCAGAACAACGTTTCTCAAACCTTTTTCTAGCGTGACCCCCATTTTAATGCCACAGACTTCGTGTGACCCAATAGTAAAAACTGGATCCTAGTCAGTGGTGCAATAAGGGATTCGGATTCTCAGGAAGAGATTTTCCCAGAAATCAGCAAATGCCGATGGCGGGCGGGAAAAGTGGCTTTGAAGCAGCCAATAGCAATGGTGGAAATGGCGATGGCAACTTTCTCAGTTGGGGACTTCGGAAAAAAAAATTTATTGCCGGGACTTGCTCGGGCGAGGCTCGTAAAATCCCGCCTGAGGCCAACCGAGAATTCTGTTCCGTGAGCCCGCCCGACGGTAAAATTCCAGCCAATGGATCGGATCCCACGATGTATCGCTGGCCTCTGATTTGCCCGCAGAAACTTCGAGTCGCAAGGATCGGAGGGTCACTTTTAAAGGCTGCCCTAGTGGCCAAAACAGTTAACCCTGGAAAGTGTCCCCCTCACCCCCTGGCACTGCCCGGGCACCGCCCGGGCACCTCTGGAATGATTTCAGTGCATGGGTCTGATGATTACATGGTAACATATTCAAAAGAGCTTCCCAACAGGCAACATCAAGAACACCCTGTCATTGATTTTTGGGGGGGGGGGGGGGTGCCGTTTACGCCAACATAAAACGTGACTTTGAACTTCTGGCAATATTTTGGGTGGCACAGTGGTTAGTACTGCTGCCTCACAGCACTAGGGATCTGGGTTCGATTCCCACTTGGGTCACTGTCTGTGTGGAGTCTGCACGTTCTCACCGAGTGGGTTTCCTCCCACAGATGTGCGGGTTAGGTGGATTGGCCATGGGCGGCACGGTAGCACAGTGGTTAGCACTGCTGCTTCACAGCTCCAGGGTCCCGGGTTCGATTCCCGGCTCGGGTCACTGTCTGTGTGGAGTTTGCACATTCTCCTCGTGTCTGCGTGGGTTTCCTCCGGGTGCTCCGGTTTCCTCCCACAGTCCAAAGATGTGCGGGTTAGGTTGATTGGCCAGGTTAAAAATTGCCCCTTAGAGTCCTGGGATGCGTAGGTTAGAGGGATTAGCGGGTAAAATATGTGGGGGTAGGGCCTGGGTGGGATTGTGGTCGGTGCAGACTCGATGGGCCGAATGGCCTCCTTCTGCACTGTAGGGTTTCTATGATTTCTATGAAATTGACCCTTAGTGTCAGGGGGATTAGCTAGGGTAAATACTTGGGGTTAAGACCAGGGTGAGATTTTTGTCGGTCAGGCTCGATGGGCCGATTGGCCTCCTCCTGGTCAGTAGGGATTCTATGAATTCTGTGATTTGCTGAACCTGACTGATGGGAATGGGAGCAGAAAATCCCAGTCTCACTGCTACAGAATCATGATTATTAATGCATTGATGATTTTGATTATAGATGCAGCGTGATTCTGATTACTGAAGAAACAGGCTCTCTACAAAAAACAAACACCAATCTTTTCACAGGTTTGTTTGCAGCAAGAAGGCCTCAGTGAGCAGTCTATTAGGCCACATCCACCAAAAGAAAATCATGAGGATTTAAAGATTATAAGACATAGGAGCAGAATTAGACCATTCGGCCCATCGAGTTTGCTCCGCCATTCAATCATGGCTGATATTTTTCTCATCCCCAATCTCCTGCCTTTTCCCCATAACCCCTGATCCCCTTATTAATCAAGAACCTATCTATCTCTGTCTTAAAGACACTCAATGACCTGGCCTCCACAGCCTTCTGTGGCAGATTCACCACCCTCTGGCTGAAGAAATTCCTCCTCATCTCACTCCAAAAGGATCGTCCCTTTAGCCTGAGGTTGTTACTCTGGTTCTAGTTTTTCCTACTAGTGGAAACATCCTCTCCACGTCCACCCTATCCAGGCCTCGCAGTATCCTGTAAGTTTCAATAAGATCTCCCCTCATCCTTCTAAACTTCAACGAGTACAGGCCCAGAGTCCTCAACCGTTCCTCATACGACAAGCTCTTCATTCCAGGGATCATTCTTGTGAGCTTCCTCTGGACCCTTTCCAAGGCCAGCACATCCTTCTTTAGATATGGGACGCAAAAGTGCTCACTATACTTCAAATGGGGTCTGACCAGAGCCATATTCAGCCTCAGAAGTACATCCCTGCTCTCATATTCTAGCCCTCTCGACATGAATGCTAACATTGCATTTGCCTTCCTAACTGCCGACTGAACCTGCATGTTAACCTTAAGAGAATCTTGAACAATGACTCCCAAGTTCCTTTGTGTTTCTGATTTCCTAAGCTTTTTCCCATTTAGAAAATAGTCTACGCCTCCATTCCTCCTTCCAAAGTGCATAACCTCACACTTTTCCACACTGTATTCAGTGGTCATAGAGGTTTACAGCATGGAAACAGGCCCTTCAGCCCAACTTGTCCATGTTGCTTTTTTTTAAACCCCAAAGCTTGTCCCAATTGCCCACATTTGGCCCATATCCCTCTATACCCATCTTACCCAAGTAACGGTCTAAATGCTTTTTAAAAGACAAAATTGTCCCCGCCTCTGCTACTACCTCTGGCAGCTCGTTCCAGACACTCACCACCCTCTGTGTGAAATAATTGCCCCTCTGGACACTTTTGTATCTCTCCCCTCTCACCTTAAACCTGTGCCCTCTAGTTTTAGACTCCCCTACCTTTGGGAAAAGATATTGACTATCTAGCTGATCTATGTCCCTCATTATTTTATAGACCTCTGTAAGATCACCCCTCAGCCTCCTACGCTCCAGGGAAAAAAGTCCCAGTCTATCCAACCTCTCATTATAACTCAAACCATCAAGTCCCGGTAGCATCCTAGTAAATCTTTTCTGCACTCTTTCTAGTTTAATAATATCCTTTCTATAATAGGGTGACCAGAGCTGTGCACAGAAATCAATCCGAGCTCCACGACAGCCACTGCTGCATCTGAGCCCATGACCCCAAAGTCTTGTCTCACGACCTCGTTGGGGATCGCAACCCGCAGGTTGGGAAACCTTGCTTTAGAAAATAAGTAAATGCGGAAAAGAACCGCTGTCACCCTGAAACACAGCCATATGGTGTCAGCAAGAACGTGTGTAACCACCTCAGGTGCCAGCAGTTTTGGCTTTCCTATTGCAGGGCTCTTACAATGAGAAGATACTGGTGGGTGCACTCATTTCTCCCCCTCCCCCCCCCTCCCCAGTCTATCCTTGACCCACACTGGCTCCAGATGCATTGGATACCTTGGTGTAATCCTCCTCTGTGAACACCTGATCCTTCTGCATGATCTCGTGAAGCCTTGCTTTGACACGATGCTGGCAGCTGCTGAGGGAGTTGCTGTTGCTGTCCAGCAGACCATTCATGTTGGCACTTTTCACCATCTGAACGAGAATTGGAGTCAGCTCACCCTCCAGTGCTAGGAGCCCCTGCAGCAGAGTACACAAATAGAGGACAGGTCACGTATGGAGGATGGCGCTGTGCGAAAATGTGACACTGCTCTTCTCATCTGCTCAAATGCTGGCATCAAACACTCCTTTCTCTGAAATACAGACAGCAAGCCTCACTGCACCAGTCCATTGTTCACACGAGAAGAGCGTGGTCCCATCTATTCATGTTCCATTGAAAACAATTGCAAATTAAGTGTCCACAAAGACAACCTGCGCTCACGTACCTTAGCAAAAGCTGCTGCAGTCATCTGCACTCTGCCTTCGTCGGACGCGTAGATCTTCAGGTCGTGCCTGTAAGTGCTGTGTAGACGAAGTAAACCACAACCAGGAAAGCCAGCATAATCCCCTGGGGAAAAGAAACCACTTCACTCAGTGTTTAAAATCATCGCACCCATCAGCTGGAACATTGGAACAGGAGTGGGTCCACTCACACTCTGTCTGTTCTGTCATTCAGGGGAGACCTGTTTTACAGTGAAATGGCAAAACAACC
This sequence comes from Mustelus asterias, assembly GCF_964213995.1. Taxonomy (NCBI): domain Eukaryota; kingdom Metazoa; phylum Chordata; class Chondrichthyes; order Carcharhiniformes; family Triakidae; genus Mustelus; species Mustelus asterias. The sequence continues at coordinate 4,614,609 of NC_135829.1, read as the reverse complement.
AATGGTAACATGAGGAACGACCATTTATGCCGTGAGTGAAGATAGACTTGTGATGTTAGTGTACCTTTAAGAAATGTTTTTTTTAAAAATCATGTTCTCTGCAGCTGGTTTGGGTTCATTGCTGCCGGGCCATCTGCTAGAAGTCTTATTATTGCTCCTTTAGTGGTTTAAATGGGGTTGTTTATTTTTACTCTGGGCTCTTTTTATGACCCTGCAGTTTTAGAAGGAAGGTCACGTGTTTTGAACAGTTTTTTTTCTTAGTGAATTTAAGGTTTCATTTTTGGTTTGGCTGGTGGCAGTGTTCATTTAGGACGGACATCAAACTGAAAAGAAGTGTTTTTCTCTCTCTCTCTCTCTCTCTTTCCCTGATTTTAGAAATTTTGCTGGTTCGCTGAAAGCAAGGCTTCTTGCCTACCTAGAGTAGAGAATCTGCTATTGGTGGCTTGACCAGAGTCTCTCCCTGGTGTTCTGAGTGTATCCAGACGGCTGCTAGAAGTTACAAGACTGAGAAGTCAGGATTCTTAATTCTACAACCAAAGGACTCAGTTCCAGTGTCACGTGAGCATTAGTCTTTGCCGTGTTAAACCTGTGGAAGGGTTTTTTTTGATAATGGGAAGTGTTTGTTTGATTGGAACATCTTAGATATATTTTTTAAGGGTTGTACCTTATCGCGGTTGTTTTTGTTTTGTTTGTGATTGATAAAAGTTATTGCTAATTTTCTTACTATACATGTTAACTATATTCTTTGTGACGTTCGTGTACCTTTAAGAGTTTTTGAAAAATCATGTTCTCTGTAGCTCACAGTGGGATGTTAACCCCTTAACATCTCATCCTCAGCTGATGTTCTTGCTGCCGGCCCGTCTCCCAGATGTCCTTAAGTGGCTTAAATGGGGGCCTCAGGTATTTTCTGAGATTAATTTTATGACCCTGCATTGTTAGGAGGAAAACTGGTTGGCAGGTTAGGTGACAGGAGCTTTTTTATGCAGGTTAGTTTTTAGAAGGGACATCTGACCTGAACTATAACAGGCTACAAACAAATCGATAACGTTTCCAGTGAATCCTTCATTGATGAACCTCTGGTGGGGCTCCTCAATGTAAATTGGATGGTGTACTGTTTTATAGAGACAGGAGTGTTGTACCACGTAATTCACAATGCCCTATTCTATTAAAATGCAGTGGCAACCCTCCAACACCAGATAAAAAACTGTTCAAAACACGTGACCTTCCTTTTAAAACTGCAGGGTCATAAAAAGAGCCCAGAGTAAAAATAAACAACCCCATTTAAGCCACTAAAGGAGCAATAATAAGACTTCTAGCAGATGGCCCGGCAGCAATGAACCCAAACCAGCTGCAGAGAACATGATTTAAAAAAAACATTTCTTAAAGGTACACTAACATCACAAGTCTATCCTCACTCACGGCATAAATGGTCGTTCCTCATGTTACCATTGGTTGTTTTGCCATTTCACTGTAAATGGACAGTTAATGAGTAAACCTACAAACAATGGAAATATTTAGTACATACAAAACCAGTAATACCCTTATAAGGGAAGACTTTACTTACATAGTTAAGCAACCATAGTTGACAAATGAGCCAAGAGACAGGATTAAGCTAAAATTAAAAAAAGGGTGAAAGAAAATCCAAAGGCCTGGGGGAGCTATAAAAATCAGCAAAAGGATACAGAGAAAGTAATGAGAGATGCAAAACAGGATTTGGAAAAAGCTTGAAAAGGACATCAAAACCAACAGCAATTGTTTCATAAGTACATGAAGAGAAGGAGAGAGGAACGGGCAGAAAGTGGACCTAGTAAAATGGATGCAGGCGAGACTTGTTAAAGGAGGACTCTGTATCTTTGGAAGGAAAGGATGATTACATTACACAGCATTACATAGGATAAACGGCACAGAAATGGGCCATTCAGCCCAACCAGTGTTGATGCTGTACTCGAGCTTCTTCCAATCTCTCCTCATCTAACCATTTACTTCCTTCTCCTTGTCTAGATTCCCCATAAATGCATTATACTATTCACTTCAACCACTCCGTGTTAGCGAGTTTCACATGCTTACCACTCTTTGGATGAAGAATTTCCGTAGAACAGAATTAACACCAGTAAAGGAAATCTAAGATTAAGTTGAGGGGAGGTACTGAGTGGATTTAATAATGAACGTTCCCATGGGTTTCTCCGCAATATCATGTGCTGGTTACGAAAGAGGTACCTTTGGTTCGAATACATTACCAACTCGAAGTGAACAAAATTTAAGAATTTGGAGATTCAGCCGATTTCAACTGTTATTGTTAGAATAACAGAATGTTCGTTCACTCCTGGTGTGAATCACTCTGTAATTAGTCTGTTTCAGATCTGCTTTAGCTAACTGTTAGAATGGTGCATAGATGTAGTCTTGGAGCTCAACATGCAAGTGGAATGAATAGTGTGTTAATTCATCACACACTGAGGAAGAAGACACTCAATCAATCAATCCCTTACCACAGTCAATAGGAGATTCACAGCCCAAACCTGAGCTGCTATCATCTATATTCAAGTAAAGGGAGGAGGGAAAGACAAATGGATTAACATTATTCACCCCTCATACCCAAAGAGTTTCGAAATCAACAATGACTTGAATACACACAATACGTTTAACATATTAACATGATCAGGCAGGATACCAAGGCTGTGCACTGTTGAGTTGGACCTGAATGAGTAGCGAGGGAGGAAGGGTGACTGCTGCATGGAGGTTTAGCAGAGGTAACACAGGATAGCTTCAGTCATGCCATCTTCAATCGGAGGAAGCTCTCGCTCATACACAACTTGATGACAGAGGAGCAGCCGAAGAGCCAGCAAAAGCCATGGAACCAGAAGTTGAGCATCATCATACAGAGGGAAGCTAACCCCAGACCACTGAATCATCCCACCTGCTGGCAGCATGTAGATGAGAAAAAGGGAGATGATTTGATTTATTATTGTCACATGTACCCAGATACAGTGGAAAGTATTGTTTTGCGCTGAGTCTCTGACATGTTTGCAGTTTCTGTTGATGTATTCATGTAGGGCAATGGACCATTGTGCAAGTTGCTGTCTTTATTTTTTTGGTTCACTGTGAAGCTGTTTCTTTCTCCTGTTGGTCGTGTTCCTTTGGTTCACATGGCCTGGCCTCAACACAAGGCCCCAGCGTGCATTGGGCCGGTCCCCACGGCACGAGGGTTGGGGAAGTGAATGGGGACGTGGTGCTGGTCTCACTGCGGATTGACCCAGTGATCCCAAAAAATCACTAGCCCAAAAAAAAAGTTTATTTATTAGTCACAATTCGGCTTACATTAACACCGCAATGAAAATCCCCTAGTTGCCACACTCCAGCGCCTGTTCGGGTCAATGCACCTAACCAGCATGTCTTTCAGATTGTGGGAGGAAACCGGAGCTCCCGGAGGAAACCCACGCAGACATGGGGAGAACGTGCAGACTCCACACAGACAGTGACCCAAGCTGGGAATTGAACCCAGGTCCCTGGCACTGTGAGGCAGCAGTGCTAACCACTGCGCCGCCGTGCCGCCCCAGTGTGTGCTTGTATGAGTGTCACTGTGTCTCAACCACCTTCTTTTTAAAATTTGTGCTTCGCTTGTGCCAGCCCACTGCCAAAAGGCCAAGTTGAGCGTGAAATATCGTACATGGGGCGGCATGGTGGCACTGTGGTTAGCACTGCTGCTTCACAGCTCCAGGGACCTGGGTTCGATTCCCGGCTTGGGTCGCTGTCTGTGTGGAGTTTGCACATTCTCCTCGTGTCTGCGCGGGTTTCCTCCGGGTGCTCCGGTTTCCTCCCACTGTCCAAAGATGTGCGGGTTAGGTTGATTGGCCATGCTAAAATTGCCCCTTGGTGTCCTGGGATGCGTAGATTGGAGGGTGAAATATGTGGGGATATGGGGGTGGGGCCTGGGTGGGATTGTGGTCGGTGCAGACGCGATGGGCCGAATAGCCTCTTTCTGCACTATAGGGTTTCTATGATTTCTTCTATGATTTCTATGTCCGAGTTGGCTGTTTAGGGATAGGAGGGTAAACCACTGCTGGATACTTGCTGCTTGTAGTCAAGCAAGCAGAGCAGGAACAAAACAAAGTAAATTCCATTTATACTCGGGCTATATTCCAAATTGCTATTTCATTATTCAGTAAATACCCCAGACTAATTATGCACCATGCACCTGAAATACAAAACCAAATCAAAATGCAACCATTTCTGTTGTAACCTGCAACTACTGAACTCATGGAGAACATGTCCCTGTCGACATCAACGGAGACGAAGTAGAAATGGTTGAAAGCTTCAAGTTTTGAGGTGTCCAGATCACCAACAACCTGTCCTGGTCCCTCCCATGCTGACACGATAGTTAAGAAAGCCCCACCAATGTCTCTACTTTCTCAGAAGACTAAGGAAATTTGGCATGTCAGCTACGACTCTCATCAACTTTTACAGATGTGCCATAGAAAGTATTCTTTCTGGTTGTATCACAGCTTGGTATGGGCTCCTGCTCTGCCCAAGACCGCAAGAAACTACAAAAGGTCATGAATGTAGCCGAATCGGCCGCACCCCGGACATTCTCTCTTCCACCTTTTTCCGTTGGGAAAAAGATACAAGGGTTTGAGGTCACGTACCAACCGACTCAAGAACAGCTTCTTCCCTGCTGCCGTCAGACTTTTGAACGGACTCACCTCGCATTAAGTTGATCTTTCTCTACACCCTAGCTATGACTGCAACACTACATTCTGCACTCTCTCCTTTCCTTCTGTCTGTACAGCACTCAAGAAACAATACTTTTCACTGTATACTAATACATGTGACAATAATAAATCAAATCATACATTGTGTGTCTGATTGATGATCTCTATCACAAGAACAAACTGAAAGCTAGACTGAATCACCACCCCAATTACTCCCACCTCTCTCCTGCAGGTAGCTACTTCCCCACTGGGATGCATATCCATGATGTCCCCAGTCTCACCCAGAAGCCATTCTTTATGAAAGCTATTAAACTGGAGAGGCAGCATAGCTGACCCCCCAACTGCAACATCCAGCGCAACACTTCAGCAGAGCTTTCTGAAAAGCATCCAGGGGTAAGAACACGAGTAGATTTATTTCATCCCTTGGCTAGGGGCATCGAGGCAAACTACCATGCATCTTGCTGCCAAACTTATCTGAGTATTCCATCGTGAACAATTCTGGTGTCACATAAGAAATAGGAGCAGGAGTAGGCCATCTCGCCCCTCAAGCCAGCTCCGCCATTCAATAAGATCATGGCTGATCTGATAGTGGGTTCAGTTCCACTTACCCGCCCGCTCCCCATAACACTTAATTCCCTTAATGGTTAAAAATCTATCTATCTGTGACTTAAACACATTTAACGAGGTAGCCTCAACTGCTTCATTGGGCAGAGAATTCCAAAGATTCACTACCCACTGGGAGAAGAAGTTCCTCCTCAACTCTGTTCTAAATGGACTCCCCCGTATTTTGAGGCTATGCCCCCTAGTTCTTGTTTCCATTATAAATGGAAATAGCCTCGCTGCTTCTACCCTGTCTAGCCCCTTCAGTATCTTACATGTCTCTATAAGATCTCCCCTCAACCTTCTAAACTCCAATGAGTACAAGCCCAGTCTACACAATCTCTCCTCATAAGCTAACCCCCTCATCTCCGGAGTCATCCTGGTGAACCTTCTCTGTACCCCCTCCAAAGCCAATATATCCTTTCTTAAATAAGGGGACCAAAATTGTACACAGTACTCTAGGTGCGGCCTCACCAGTACCCTGTACAGTTGCAGCAAGACCTCCCTGCTTTTATACTCCATCCCTCTCACGATAAAGGCCAACATTCCATTTGCCGCCTTGATCACCTGCTGCACCTGCAAACTGAGTTTTTGTGATTCATGCACAAGGACCCCCAGGTCCCTCTGCACAGTAGCATGTTGTAATTTTTCACCGTTTAAATAATAGTCCATTTTACTATTATTCCTTCCAAAGTGGATAACCTCACATTTACCAACGTTATACTCCATCTGCCAGATCCTTGCCCACTCACTTAGCCTATCCAAATCTCTCTGCAGACTCTGTGTACTCCATGCAATTTGCTTTCCCACTCATCTTTGTACCCTGTTACAAATTACAGGGTAGCCTGGAAGAGTTCTTGACTCAGTAACACTTGAAACAGGAGTCCGGTTTGTCTCTAAGTAACTGTGATTTAAAATTAAACGTAGCCTTTCAGGAAACTGGTCATGTTTCTCACTTTGTAAACATGTCAAGGACTGAAAGTGTAGAAGTAGGCACAGTAAGATCACAGACTTCTGCCTGGGAGGATAAAAGTCATTCCCTTCAGTCATATCGACTCCAAGCCAGCTAGCAACTGTGGAGAAAACCGGTCAAACATTAAAAATCACCTACATCTTAAAACGGGGCTAAGTCCATGTCTGGTAAACCTGCTCTCATGAGACATTATTAATTCCACAAACCTGTCTAACAACACAATCATGCAGGGACAGTCCTAACTCAATCAAACATCACAGATACAATCTGTGGCAACAAGACAACGGAATTAAAAGGACTTTTTACAATCAGAAGCTACCTCCCTCTCAACTAAGTAATGCACAGGGTCAGAAATCTACTCCATATTCCTTCAATTGGTTTTCTCCTGGGTTATAGAATCACTGAATCCCTACAGTGCAGAAGGAGGCCGTTCAGTCCATTGAGTCTGTACCGACCACAATCCCACCCTATTCCCTTAACCCCACATATTTACCCTGCTAATCCCCCTGACAGTAGGGGCAGTTTAGCATGGCCAATCAACCTAACCTGCACATCTTTGCACTGTGGGAGGAAACCGGAGCACCCGGAGGAAACCCACGCAGACACAGGGAGAACGTGCAAACTCCGCACAGGCAGTGACCCGAGGCTGGAATTGAACCTAGTTCCCTGGCGTTGCGAGGCAGCAGTGCTAACCACTGTTCCACCCCATTTCGTTGGTTAGGAGGTGATGTGTTTTGAATGCTGCACATGGTCTTGAGGCTCAGATGAGCCCAATTCTCACAATCACACTGGCTTCTTCACCAGATGTGTGTGAATGATCAGTCTCTGGCTGAGGACGACACTCACCGGTTACTCAAAGAACATCATTTTGTCACAATTCCCCACATAGGTTTGTGTAGCTTTGTTATTTTAACTGCCAACTGCAATTCATGCCTTTGAAGTGGGGGAATAAAACTTTAACTTTATGGAAAACAAACTGTGAGGGCCACATAAAACAAATACAATCCTGTGACAGTTATAATATAATAATTTTTATGCAACAGAAAACTCAGGGACCTGGAGCAAAATAATTATTTGGAAGAGAAATTAAACTTCTTTGGGAAAAAGCAGCTGGAAATGCACAGCAGGTCCTCTTATGCTTTTCTCTCTACACATGTTGATGGACCACCTCAGGATGTTTCAGAAAGTAACACAACTCAACAATCTGACGTCAACCAGAACCATGAGTTGAGGGAAAACAGCAATATGATCGGAAGGTAACGTTCAAAGTTTATTTATTAGTCACAAGTAGGCTTACATTAACACTGCAATGAAGTTACTGTGAAAATCCCCTATTCGCCACACTCCGGCCCCTGTTCGGGTACACTGAGGGAGAATTTAGCACGGCCAATGCACCCTAATCAGCACGTCTTTCGGGCTGTGGGAGGAAACCGGAGAACCCAGAGGAAACCCACGCAGGCAAGGGGAGAATGTGCTGGCTCCTCACAGACAGTGACCCAAGCCAGGAATCGAACCCGGATCCCTGGCGCTGTGAGGCAGCAGCACTAACCACTGTGCGACCGTGCTAGGTGAAGCATGATTTTGGCATTGGTTTAATTATGGTGAACATGCAAAAATAACCATGGTTTATGCTGTTACTATAATATTAGGTATACAGATAACAATAAAATGTACATTAGCCATTTTACTGTCTATGTATTTAGAAAGAGAGAGGCAGGAGTGTCCAAGCTTTTAATTTTGTGGGCCCCAGAACTTTAGGTTGCTGATACTGAAAGGTCTTGGTGATCTGGCTGAAGGCTTATCCATGAGTGAGGCAAACAACTCCAAGGACAGCCCATTACAAACCTCCAGGCACATAATTCAAATCAGATAAAATCAGAAAAAATACTGAGGCAATTGGAATTAAGGACTAGAATGCTTGTAGCATGATTGCAGCATGTGGCTCTAAGGCGACAGGTTGGACACCTGTGCGGCAAGAGGAGAGATTCCAGTGTTGATAAACCACAATGCAGCCAAGACAAATTAGCTCATATCTCAACAAGTGGGTGTAATTACACCACAGAAACAGTGCTGGACCCTGCAGCTTAATTTTAAAAGTCTATCTTATTAGAATTGTTTCTGAGCTGCAACGCAAGTTACTTATTCCATCCAACCACACAAGCTACAATATCCAGATAACCACGGCACAGCATCAACTCCAGCATCCCACAGAATCCATCAGAGCACCCAACTATACAGAGAACTCTGGAGAAGAATGATGTTACAGATACTGCTGCATTTCCAGCTGTGTCAGTAACTAACGGGGCTTTGTACTACTGTATTCTGTGAGAATAAAATGGTCACTCTCCTGCAGGGTCCAAGCTATGACGTGGAGATGCCGGCGTTGGACTGGGGTAAACACAGTAAGAAGTTTGACAACACCAGGTTAAAGTCCAACAGGTTTATTTGGTAATTTGGTGAATTTGGTGAACAGAATTCCCACTCACCTGAAGAACGGGCTTAAGGCTCCGAAAGCTTGTGTGGCTTTTGCTACCAAATAAACCTGTTGGACTTTAACCTGGTGTTGTTAAACTTCTTACTGGGTCCAAGCTATACAGGGAGCGTCTCCGCACCAGTGGAACGTTTCAGTCACTGCTTTTGATTTATTATTGTCACATGCATGGCAGCACAGTGGTTAGCACTGCTGCTTCACAGCTCCAGGGACCTGGGTTTGATTCCCGGCTCGGGTCACTGTCTGTGTGGAGTTTGCACATTCTCCTCGTGTCTGCGTGGGTTTCCTCCGGGTGCTCTGGTTTCCTCCCACAGTCCAAAGATATGCGGGTTAGGTTGATTGGCCACGCTAAAATTGCCCCTTAGTGTCCCGAGATGCGTAGGTTAGAGGGATTAGCGGGTAAAATATGTAGGGATATGGGGTTAGGGCCTGTGTGGGATTGTGGTCGGTACAGACTCGATGGGCCTAATGGCCTCTTTCTGCACGGTAAGGTTTCTATGATTCTATGTATTAACATACAGTGAAAAGTATTGTTTCTTGCGCGCTATACAGACAAAGCATACCGTTCATAGAGAAGGAAAGGAGAGGATGCAGAATGTAGTGTTATAGTCATAGCTAAGGTGTAGAGAAAGATCAACTTAATGCAAGGTAAGTCCATTTTAAAGTCTGACAGCAGCAGGGAAGAAGCTGTTCTGGAGTCGGTTGGTACGTGACCTCAGACCTTTGTATCGTTTTCCCCGACAGAAGAAGGTGGAAGAGAGAATGTCCAGGGTGCATGGGGTCCTTAATTATGCTGGCTGCTTTGCTGAGGGAGCGGGAAGTGTAGACAGAGTTAATGGATGGGAGGCTGGTTTGCGTGATGGATTGGGCTACATTCACAACCTCTTGTAGTTTCTTGCGGTCTTGGGCAGAGCAGGAGCCATACCAAGCTGTGATACAACCAGAAAGAATGCTTTCTATGGTGCATCTGTAAAACTTGGTGAGAGTTTTCAAACTTGATGCGTGGAACATTCTGGAAATATTCTAATACTGTGGCAGATCCCCAATCCAAATGTTTCCAGAGCAAGCAGTCAGTGATCCAGAAGAAGTCAGTATTATTACTATTCACAGAACTGTCAATCTGTCAGAATTACAGGCCACATACACATTTCAAGTTCTGACTTTTTGGCAGCTAGATGCCCGAGCCTAAAAGCAGCTGGCTTTCACCAGAATCAGAGCAAGACCAAAAGGAGTCAATGCTTCAACACGAGAAAACCTCTCAAACCGCACAATGCATTTTAGAAACTGTACTTTGCAAATGTACTAAAGTGAACCTACCTTGGCCTCCAGGGTACATGCATCTGAATGCTCGTCCAAGTTCCTCTGCTTGTACCCTGCCTGCTGGAGTCAGTTCCCCTCCCCACTTCAACACCAGAAGAAGTGACGGGTCATTTCTCCTCGAATCTGCAAAGCAACCAAGTCACAACCATTAACCCTTTCAACAGTATTTAATTTTGAACACATTACAAATCAGTGGGCAGATACACTCATTCCCCCACCCCACTAACTTGGTAAAGGGTAGACAAATGTGAGCTATGTAAACCAGGAGATCTTGGGTTTGATCTGCAGCGTTAACTGTTGGGGGGGACAGTAGAGGAGCAATGGGTCTCAGCGTGTGTGTGCTGGGAGATGGCGGGAAATCATTCAGTGTTCTTGCATCAGATCACAATCTGGTCACGTACACTGCTGGAAAATGCACGGAAGTGGAACTTGATCAAGGATAGAGTTAACTTGGCTATGCTACCTTGCTGCGAGTTAAATAGTTTGCGGATACCCATTATCTGGACTCGCACTTGTAGGCGGCCCCTGGAATGAAAAACTGTATGTCCGTTATCACCTTTCCCGCCTCCCGGGGCGACACAGTGGTTAGCACTGCTGCCTCACAGCGCCAGGGATCCGGGTTCAATTCCCGGCTTGGGTCACTCTGTGTGTGGAGTCTGCACGTTCTCCCCGTGTCTTCATGGGTTTCCTCCGGGTGCTCCGGTTTCCTCCCACAGTCCGAAAGATGTGCTGGTTAGGTGGGTTGGCTGTATAAATTGCTCCTTAATGTCAGGGGGACTAGCTAGGGTAAATGCGTGGGGTTATGAGGATAGGGCCTGGGTGGGATTGTGGTCGGTGCAGACTCGATGGGCCGTTTGGCCTCCTTCTGCACTGTCGGGATTCTATGATTCTCCCCGAGTTAAAACCTCATGGATTCACGTTTCATCCAGTGACATGAACACACAAAAATCCCCAGCACAGTTCTGAAAGTGTGCTGCATTGCTGGAGGTCCCGTTTTCCAGGTAAAATGATAAGCAAAGTCCGTCCTCTCGGCTGGGTGCATCTAACTGTAAATCCCATACCTTCTTCTTCACTGGAGGTCTTGGGTTGTCCGTGAGGCAAGTATGTCATCTGAACCTTCCTGTTGATCCCAGAAAAATGACCATACCTGTTTAAAAAGAAACAAACGCTGACATGAAGGGGGGAAGGGGGGGAATCAGGATATTGAATTTGATGATCAGCCATGATCATAATGAATGGCGGAGCAGGCTCAAAGGGCCGAATGGCCTCCTCCTTCCTGCTTCTAGTTTCGATGCAGAATTGAAGAAAAAAGTTCATGAATGACGAAATTCAAATTGAAAAACAGAAAATGCTGATTATTATTTTAGCCTCTAAAAGAGCAAGGTAGAGGAGAGTTCAAAGGGTGAAGATTGAGAGACTATCTTGAGCAGTAGCAATAGGAGTGTTTGACTGGCAGTTCAAGTTGGCTTAAGTTCTCTTAGAATCCCAGTAAACATCAGAAATCCTGTTTCAGCCCAAACCTATCTGTGGGATCGTCTGTATGGTTTGCCTCAGTTAAAAGGATTGATTTTCGGGTATTTCTGCCTCATGTAACTAATTATGCTGTGCTTTAAAGCCATATTTTTGAAACTCAGCTTGGAATTCTGGGTTTTGAGCTTAGAAATTGACTACATTTGAAAGTACAAGGCAAGCAAAGTTTTGCATAAACAGAAGCTTTCATGGTCACACAGCTGTGAATTGTTTTTTTGGAAGCTGGAGACTGCTTGTACCCGGTATTTTTAATAACAAAAGATAACCAAACTCTTACACTGTTAGTAGCAGCTGTCTGTTTTTTCAGTTGTTGTTCAGTCGAATGCTGTAAGGTTTCTGGGTCTAGCTGCGAAGTCAGTCCACAACTCTTTCTCTCCCTCTCTCTCTTGTTTCTGTTATGTTAATTTTAAATTATGCTCATTAGCGCTGCTGGTTCACAGCTCCAGGGACCCCCGGGTTCGATTCCCGGCTTGCGTCACTGTCTGTGTGGAGTCTGCATGTTCTCCCCGTGTCTGCGTGGGTTTCCTCCGGGTGCTCTGGTTTTCTCCCACAGTCCGAAAGATGTGCTGGTTAGGGTGCATTGACCTGAACAGGCGCTGGAGTGTGGCGACTAGGGGAATTTCACAGTGACTTCATTGCAGTGTTAATGCAAGTCTTGCTTGTGACTAATAAGTAAACTTTACTTTAAAATCGTACCAATTGCCCATGGTCTATTTGGAGGAATGAAGGGATCCTACCTCACGAGCTAAGCGTAACATCGAGAGCCAGGAGTAGTTAGAAAAATAGACCAACTGTAACCATGTTAGCATAGTAATATCTGCATTGCAATTACTTTCTCCCTTGGAGGACTTACATTTCCAGCACAGTCTTCAGCTGCTCCAGTTTGGATTTCTTCTCCTCTATCTCACAGTCGTTATGCTGCCCAAGGTCAGCGAGAAGCTCACGGGCGATGTCTAGAACTTCCTAAGAATCGAGAGCAGACAACTACAACCAGATTCAAGGACACAAGACAGCGGTAACCCCCAGCCCCTCGGGGAGCACACAGTACTAGTTCCAACACAGCTTCTCCTGATGCTGCTGTTGCAACGCGTGTCTTTGCTCTCTTCTGGACACAGTATTGCTCTTGGTGACAAAGATAAATCACTACTACCACACCATGCAGCATACGTTTTTAGATCGCGTTGCAAATCCCTTACTACATGTAACAGGGAGAGGAGGCCCACCCAATGGGCAAAGAAAATTAAATATTTGCTACGTGTATATAAGATTGACAGGTCTCAGTAAGCTAGATAAAGAAAATCTATTCCCATAAACCGATGGTACAGGACTAGAAGGCATAGATTTATGGTTATGGGAAGAGATGATGTGGAGTTGCCGGCGTTGGACTGGGGTAAACACAGTAAGAAGTCCAACAGGTTTATTTGGTAGCAAAAGCCACTAGCTTTCGGAACAGGCTGTCCCTTCGTCAGGTGGGTGGGAGTTCTCTGACGAAGGGACAGCATGTTCCAAAAGCTTGTGGCTTTTGCTACCAAATAACCTGTTGGACTTTAACCTGGTGTTGTTAGACTTCTTACTATGGGAAGAGACGCAGGGCAGATATGTGAGGGAGAATATTTCTTTTGCAGTGAGTGGCAATGACTTCAAACTCACTACCAATGAGGGTTGTAGAAGTGGAGGCAATTAATAATTTCAAAAGAAAATCTGATGGGCAATTGAATGTGCAGGGCTAAGGGAACAGAGTCAGGGAATAGGACACTGGATTGCTCTATAGAGAGTAAGCATGGATACGATGGACTGAATGGCCTCCTTCTGTGCTGTAATGCCTCTGACTCTACACAATGGGATTAAAGGACACTTCACCAGGGAAACTGTTCACAAACCAAAACCTAACAAAATGTGATCAGAAAAACAATGTTCTATTTTTTTCAATACTGATTGTTTAAAAGGACAGTAAGAAGTCTCACAACGCCAGGTTAAAATCTAACAGGTTTATTTGGAATCACGAGCTTTTGGAGCGCCGCTCCTTCATCACTCACCTGATGAAGGAGCGGCACTCAGAGCTCGTGATACAAAATAAACCTGTTGGACTTTAACCTGGTGTTGTGAGACTTCTCACTGTGCCCACCCCAGTCCAACACCGGAATCTCCACATCATGTTTAAAAGGAAGTAAAGAACCCCAGGGCCTTGCCAAGCAAGGACAGCCCTTTGTGATGCGCAGTGGAGGGAGACCTAGGAAATGGAGCTGGAATGTAAATAACACGATCACGAATCTACTTCCTGCATTATCTGTCAATGGGAGGATAAACTCAAAGCTCTGTTGCTATTCCAGACTCTGCTTCAAAAGATTCTCCAATGAGGGAGTCTGGATCCAAAAAGGCTCAGTAAGACGTTTAACAACACCAGGTTAAAGTCCAACAGGTTTATTTGGTAGCAAAAGCCACTAGCTTTCGGAGCCTTAAGCCCCTTCCTCAGGTGAGTGGGAATTCTGTTCACAAACAGGGCATATAAAATTTTCAATATACGGCATCTCCACATCCAAAAAGGCTCACCAGCATTCTCTGTATCTGGGTTGGGGATACCCTGTGTGAACACATCGTTTGCAGAATCCTGTGTTCTACACCCTGCACCCCTCAAACCTGAAACTATTGTTTAGAAGTTAGATCATGGGAGTTCCTTGGAGCTGTCAGTTCTTGCACTGGGTCCCCACCCCTCCACAAAAAACCATTTGAAATTCATCACACTACAGCTTCTTCCCTGCTGCTGTTAGACTTTTGCATTAAGTTGATCTTTCTTTGCACCCTAGCTATGACTGTAACAGTACATTCTGCACCCTCTCCTTTCCTTCTCTAAAAAACGGTATGCTCCGTCTGTCTGTATGGTGCGCAAGAAACAATACTTTTCACTGTATGCCAATACATGTGACAATAATAAATCAAATCAAAGAATGATCTGGTACCTGAAGTTGCTTTGGCTTCTTTAGCTTTAGTTTGCCAGTCTTGTATCCTTCGTACTTCTCAAACAGGTCAAAAAACCTGCAAGAAGAAGAAATGTTTGAAAACAAAGATAGTCAGACATCAAGTTGAAGCCCCGTAAATATTTTGGTAAGTTTAGAGAACTTAATCCTGTGGAAGTTACTCAATTTACAGGTGACTTCAGATTTCCTCGCTATGCTCAAGTAATTTGATGCAAGTTATCAAAAACTTTCTTGAGATGGTTAAAAACCTACACACAGATACGCTAAACAAATCAGTACTGGAAAGGCTGAAAGTCTCAGTGGAACTACCTGGGGTGAAAGAATATAAACTGTGGTGTTATAAGATTAACTTTGGCCACAGGCATGTTGTGTATTTAACTGTTCCCAAAAAAATGCTTGTCTATTAGCAATGCTGTATATTAATAAACATTACTCACCAAGAGTTACACAATTGCACAGCTCTTTAACTCACAAATTAGATTTGGATGAAAAAGCTTCAACTCATTTGACTTCAGAACACCATCGCGACCATTGTATTGCTTCTCATGTCCTGTCTCACCAACTCTTGCTGTTGATCACTCCATGTCTATAAAATGGCTTCCCAAATGCCATCCCAAGACCCGTCCTTCATAAGTATTGACATTGTGCTCTGATGTAGCTAAAAGTTTCATTTCTGGTTTACTTGCTGCACGATTCTGTAAGGGCATTGGGACTTTATTTTTGATATCCTAGTTTAGGGCATCATTTAGTTGAGCCAAAATAAAAGCAAATTATTGCGGATGCTGGAATCTGAAACAAAAACAGAAAATGCTGGAAAATCGCAGCAGGTCCGACAGCTCTGATGAAGAGTCATCCAGACCTCAAAACGTTAGCTCTGTTCTCTCTCCATAAAGGCTGTCAGACCTGCTGAGATTTTCCAGCATTTTCATAGAATTCGGACAATGCAGGAGGCCATTCTGCCCATCGAGTCTGCACCGACTTGCTGATAGAGCATCTTACCTCGGCCCTGTCTCTGTCACCCTGCGTATCTATCCCGCTAATCCCCCTAACATACACTAAGGGACAATTTAGCACAGCCAATCTACCTAACCTACACATCTTTGGAGTGTGGGAGGAAACGGGCACCCGGAGGAAACCCACGCATTCATGGGGAGAATGTGCAAACTCCACCCGAGGCCACAATTGAACCCGGGTCCCTGGCGCTGTGAGGCAGCAGGGCTAACCACTGTGCCACCGTGCTTGTGTTTTGATTTAGTTGTGCCCTCCAGACAAACTCATCAAGATGTTAAAAGAAATTATCGGGACTTTGCAGAGAGGGGGGTTAGTGGGGTAAATGTATGGAGTTACGGGAATAGAACCTGGGTGGGATGTGGTCAGTACTGACCTGATGGGTCGAATGGCCTACTTCTGTACTGGAAGGATTCTAAGATTCTGTCACTTTTTCCTTTGGAGATAAGCTATTTCTCCATGCTTGGTTATAAGCCACTCAACTGGTATGAGCGATGGGTTGTACAGAACAAAGAACAAAGAAACTTACAGCACAGGAACAGGCCCTTCGGCCCTCCAAGACTGCACCGACCATGCTGCCCGACTTAACTAAAACCCACTACCCTTCCGGGGACCATATCCCTCTATTCCCATCCCATTCATGTATTTGTCCAGACGTCCCGTAAAACTCACTGTCGTATCTGCTTCCATTACCTCCCCGGCCAGCGAGTTCCAGGCACCCACCACCCTCTGTGTAAAAACCTAGCCTTGTACATCTCCTTTAAACATTGCCCCTCGCACCGTAAACCTATGCCCCCTAGTAATTGACTCCTCCACCCTGGGAGAAAGCTTCTGACTATCCACTCTGTCCGTGCCCCTCATAATCTTGTAGACTTCTATCAGGTCGCTCCACAACCTCCGTCGTTCCAGTGAGAACAAACCAAGTTTCTCCAACCTCTCCTCATAGCTAATGACCTCCATACTAGGCAACATCCTGGTAAACCTTTTCTGAACCCTCTCCAAAGCCTCCACATCTTTCTGGTAGTGTGTTGACCAGAATTGAACACTATATTCCAAGCGCAGCCTAACTAGAACATAGAACATTACAGCGCAGTACAGGCCCTTCGGCCCTCGATGTTGCGCCGACCAGTGAAACCAATCTAAAGCCCATCTAACCTACACTATTCCAATATCATCTATATGTTTATCCAATGACCATTTAAAAAATCCAACTATTTAATGTGAAGCCTGTGAATCCACTGGAGGGAGCTATACCACATTTCTGTGATGGAGCTTTAATCCCAGCTGGACAGCAAGGTACAGTTGAAGGATACTTCCATTTTGTATGCACACATACACAAAACTCCAAAACCTTTGGCTTCTAGTTTTATTTCTTTTTGAGCCATTTTAATCAGACAGTTAAAGAGAAGATAAAGTTTGGGCAGCAATGATGTAATTACAACAATAGTGGCTTAAGTGTCAGCAGTGGTTAGCACTCTCGCCTCGGAGACGGAAGGTTGTGGGTTCAAGACACTTCAAAGACTTCAGCAGAAGACACAGTACAGGACTGTAGGGGCTCTGCACTGTTGGAGGCGGTCTTTCCGACATTAAACTGTGGCCCCAGCTTTCGAAGAAAAGCAGGGGAGATTAACCGGTGAGCTGGCCAATATATTTTCCTCAAGCAAAATCACTTTTAAAACGAACCCTCTGGTCATTATCACATTGTTCTTTGCAGAAGCTTGCTGGACTGCCACATTTCCTAGATGACAACACTGATTGCGCCTCTAAAGTACTTCACTGGCTGTAAAATGATTTGGGATGTTCTGAGAGGAGTCCAAAGATGTGCGGGTTAGGTTGATTGGCCGTGCTAAATTGACCGTAGTGTCGGGGGATTAGCAGGGTAATATGTGGGATTATGGGGATAGGGCCTGGGTGGGATTGTGGTCGGTGCAGACTCAATGGGCCAAATGGCCTCCTTCTGCACTGTACGGATTCTATGGGATCTTGACAGTGGCTGTAGAAAAACAAGTTTCTTTTTTATTTCATAGCAGCAGCTGTGTTGGAGAAATTCCTATAAACCAGCAGATACCTTTGCTGAGGACAAATGAGATTGTCCAAATAGCGCTGTGCAGTCGCATCAAGTGTTCCCACATTAGATTTTCTCAGTCTAAACTTAGAATCCAAGAGGTTAAGCCTACCACGAGTTGGATTATCAAAATTTAAAGTCAGGCATTCCTCTTTTGGTTTAGTCAGTAAAAAATCAATTTGAAAACGTGGTCATAAAAAACAAAAACCATGAATGGGTTTGGTTCAGCCCAGTAGAATGAAACCTGTCACCACGCAGTCCGGTCACATCCCTGTTCATCTGCTCTTAGTACAAAGGTACATACAGCCCACCTTTCCACAGATACTCTCAATCCTCCCAGCGGAGGTTTTTTTTCTCCATTACTCTACCTAGACATCATCCCAGGCTCTGGTAGCTCAGTGTCTGAAGAGTTTGGTGACCATAACTGAATACAATAAGAACAAAGAACAAAGAAAATTACAGCACAGGAACAGGCTCTTCGGCCTTCCAAGCCTGCACTGACCATGCTGCCCGACTTAACTAAAACCCCCCTAGCCTTCCGGGGACCATACAGTCAAATGAAATATAACTGGAGGCATATAGACTTCAATAAGCCAGTCTCTTCTTTATGGGCAGCACAGTGGTTAGCACTGCCGCCTCACAGCGAAAGGATATATTGGCCTTGGAGGGAGTGCAGAGAAGGTTCACCAGGTTGATACCAGAGATGAGGGGTGTTGATTATGAGGAGAGACTGAGCAGATTGGGTTTGTACTCGTTGGAATTTAGAAGGCTGAGGGGGGATCTTATAGAGACCTATAAGATAATGAAGGGGCTGGATAGGGTAGAGGTGGAGAGATTCCTTCCACTTAGAAAGGAAACTAGAACTAGAGGGGCACAGCCTCAAAATAAAGGGGGGTCAGTTTAGAACAGAGTTGAGGAGGAACTTCTTCTCTCAGAGGGTGGTGAATCTCTGGAATTCTCTGCCCACTGAAGTGGTGGAGGCTACCTCGTTGAATATGTTTAAATCACGGATAGATGGATTCCTGATCGGTAAGGGAATTAGGGGTTATAGGGATCAGGCGGGTAAGTGGAACTGATCCACTTCAGATCAGCCATGATCTTATTGTTGAATGGCGGGGCAGGCTCGAGGGGCTAGATGGCCTACTCCTGCTCCTATTTCTTATGTTCTTATGACCCGGGTTCGATTCCTGGCTTGAGTCACTGTCTGTGTGGAGTTTGCACGTTCTCCCCATGTCTGCGTTGGTTTCCTCCGGGTGCTCCGGTTTCCTTCCACAGTCTGAAAGACGCGCTGGTTAGGGTGCATTGGCCATGCTAAAATCTCCCTCAGTGTACCCGAACAGGTGCCAGAGTGTGACAATTAGGGGATTTTCACAGTAACTTCATTGCAGTGTTAATGTAAGCCTACTTGCGACAAATAGACTTAACTTTAACACTCCATTGGTTTAGCAGTTCAGCTCAGAATAAGAGTCGTATGGACTTGAAACGTTGATTCTGTTTCTCTCTGCACAGATGCTGCCAGACCTGCTGAGCATTTCCAACATTTACCTTGCTTTGTTAGGGGGCAGCACGGGGGCACAGTGTTAGCACTGCTGCCTCACAGAGCCAGGGACCCAGGTTCGATTCCCGGCTTGGGTCACTGTCTGTGTGGAGTCTGCACATTCTCCCCGTGTCTGCGTGGGTTTCCTCCGGGTGCTCTGGTTTCCTCCCACAGTCCAAAGATGTGCAGGATTAGGTTGACTGATCATGATAAATTGCCCCTTAGTGTCAGGGGTATTAGCAGGGTAAATATGTGGGGTTATGGCTTGGTTGGGATGTGGTTGGTGCAGACTCGATGGGCCGAATGGCCTCCTCCTGTACTGTGGTGATTCTATCGTATTGATCTATGAACTTTGCTCGCTTCAATATGATTTTGCATCTCTTCATATCCCGTGAATACCAACAACGATGATGTTCTGTGATTAAAGTATCGTCACTGCCTCTGCATTTCAACCTTGTCATAGATAATATTTTGACTTCGTGACTTGTTAAAGAGAGAAATTAATCTTGCAGGGTCTTATCAGGTCATTGCTATTGTTGGCCAGTTTATATCCTGCATTGTGAACACATGATGTCATATTAAGAGCCGTGAGATTGCATCTATATTTAGATGCTGGGGTAGGGGCTGAATCCTAAATGTACTTTGCTGCGGCTTCCCTGGCCACTATAGAGGGCACTGGAAGTCAATCATGTAGTGCAGACTACGGTCACATGAAGGCCAGTCTGGAGGGGGCGACCATTCCAGTTGCACCTGTCATAGTAACTTTTCCTGGGAACTAAATATTAAACACTGTGTGCACTGAATTAAAGCAGCAGTTGACAGCTGCTAGGGCTGTGGTCAGGCCTGGTTGCCTGTATACACTAGAGAGTTACAATATCACCAAAGTCTCAAAAGATCACTGGCAGTCATTCGGACAGGAAAACAGTGAATATTATGCCTTGCTTATCAGAATGCAGCCACAATAACATGGCCACGCTCAAGGTAAATGTAGAATCTGACATACCAAGCCTGTGCCTGTAAGCCAGTTTAACCAATGGCATTGATGTGTGCCAAATTTAAATTTGGGCAAATGAGCAGCTAGTAGGTCTGACTCCAGTCAGGAAGTAACCACATTAATGTGCAGAAAGTGTACAACTTTTAGGTACATGATGTGGAATGTGACTGTCAAGGACGAGCAATCCTGTCCTGAATCCCCAAAGTCTGTCCACTGTCTACAAGGCACATGCCAGGAACGTGATGCAAACACTCCCCTTGCCTGGATGGGTGCAGCTCCAACAATATTCAAGAAGCTTGACACCATCCAGGACAAAGCAGCCCCACTTGATTGGCACCCCATCCACAAACATTCATTCCCACCACCACCTACTCACAGTGGCAGCAGTGTACACCATCTACAAGATACACAGTAGGAACTCTCCGAGGCACCTGAAAATAGCACCTTCCAAACATCTGACCACTGCCATCTAGAAGGACAAGGGCAGTAGACACATGGAACACCGCCACCTGGAGGTTCCCTTCCAAGCCACTCCCAACCTGACTTGGAAAAATATTGACCATTCCTTCACTGATGCGGAGTCAAAGTCCTGGAAAGCCCTCCCCAACAGCACAATGGGTGCACCATGGACTGCAGTGGTTCAAAAAGGCAGCTCACCACCAGTTCCTTGAGGGCAATTAGAGATGGACAATAAATACTGGCCTATCCAGTGATGCCCACATCCCATGAATGAACAAAAGGAAAAAATAAAGTGAAATCAAATGTAAAGACAGCATTAACCTCTGGCATTGGAACATTAGCTGTTAGCATGCAGCATCAAATTGCTTCTATGAATTGACAAAAAATGAAAGAAAATAGAGAGAAAGAACCTGCAATTATATAGTGCCCTTCACAACCACCAGATGTTCCAAGGCTTTTTCAAGCCAATGAAGTACGTTTTGAAGTGTTGTGATGTAGGAAACACAACAGCCAATTTGGGTACAGAAATGTCCCACAGGCAGCAGTTAGACATGCCCAGATAACCTGCTGCAACTATGTTGGTCAAGGGGTAAGTGCTGATGTTGGTCGAGGGGTTAAGCGTTGATCATGACAGAGGAACAAGCTCTCGAACTAGTGCCCTGGGATCTTTTGCAACCACCTCAATGAGTAGATATGGGCCAAACGTGGACAGTTGGGATTAGCTGGGAGGGCACCATGGTCAGCATGGACCAGTTGAGCCGAAGGGCCTGTTTCCGTGCTGTATTGGTCTATGCTCCAAATAGATGGGGCTTCAACGTAACATCTCACCTGAAAAAAAGGCACCTTCGACAGTGCAGCTCTCCCTAAGAACTTTAATGGAGTATGTGCTCAAATCTCCAGTTGACTTGAACACATGACCTTCTGACTCCCACACTAGAATGCTCCCCGCTAAGCCACAGCTTGGAAATAATGTTTTGAGGATCACACCAACTAGGCCGAGTTTTGAAGTTTATTTAATAGTGTCACAAGTAGGCTTACATTAACACCGCAATGAAGTTACTGTGAAAATCCCCAAGTCGCCACACTCCAGCGCCTGTTCGGGTACACTAAGGGAGAATTTAGCATGGCCAACGCACCTAACCAGCACGTCTTTTGGACTGTGGGTGGAAACCGGAGCACCCGGAAGAAACCCACGCAGACACGGGGAGAACGTGCAGACTCCACACAGGCAATGATCCAAGTCGGGAGTCAACCTTCTCTCTATTTACTTTCATTTTCTGTCAATTCATGGAAGCAATTTGATGCTGCAGGCTAACAGTTAATGTTCCAATGCCAGAGGTTAATGCTGTCTTTACATTTGATTTAAAACGCCAGGTCCCTTGGCAGCAGTGCTAACCACTGTGCCGCCCAGATAAGCTGATGACACAAGTTGCTCTCAAGTGACCTGCCATTAGAATCATAGAATCCTTACAGTGCAGAAGGAGGCCATTCGGCCCATCAAGTCTGCACTAACCACAATCCCATCCAGGCTCTACCCCATAACCCCATGCATCTACCCTAGCTAGTCCCCCTGACACTAAGGGGCAATTTAGCATGGCCAATCCACCTAACCCGCACACCTTTGGAGTGTGGGAGGAAACCGGAGCACCCGGAGGAAATCCACGCAGACACTGAGAGAACGTGCAAACTCCACACAGACAGTGACCCAAGCTGGGAATCGAACCCGGGTCCCTGGCGCTATGAGGCAGCAGTGCTAACCACTGTGCCACCCTACAGGCCATTCCTCCTCCTCCTCCAACAAATCCTTACAACCTGTACAATTGGAGCAGATTTTCACTAACTTTGGATGCATGACTTCCATCTTCATCTTTTGCTTGGGGGTTCGGTCTCCGTGTCGAATGATTGCAATCACACAACGCAGCTCCATCCTGTATCACACACAGCATAATCAGCAATTTAATCAGAACATCAAAAAACAAAATTTAACAAAAAACTTCACAGAAAATAAATCCATCAAACAAGTCAAAGATTTTTAGGTATGAAAATGCACCATAATATCCTGGAATTACAGAACAATATATAGCAAAGAAAGTAGCCATTTGGATTTTTGCGCTCATGCTCACTCTTAGACGAAGCTATTCAATGAATCCTATTCCCCTGCTATTTACCCATAACTCTACAAAGATCTTCCTTTCAAATATTTATCTTTTGAAAGTCACTGTCGAATTGGCTTCTGCTCTTTCCAGCAGAGCAACCAGATCATAAATTACTTCTGATTCTTTTTGCCAATCAATTCAAATCAGGGCGGCAATGTGGCACAGTGGTTAGCACCGTTGCCTCACGGCTGCCCCAGGGACCTGGGTTCGAGTCCCAGCTTGTGTCACTGTCTGTGTGGAGTTTGCATGTTCTCCCTGTGTCTGCGTGGGTTTCCTCTGGGTGCTCCGGTTTCCTCCCACAGTCCAAAGATGTGCAGGTTAGGTGCATTGGCCATGATAAATTGCCCCTTAGTGTCAGGGGGACTAGCTATGGTAAATGCATGGGGTTACGGGGATAGGGCCTGGGTGGGATTATAGTCGGTGCAGACTCTGATGGGCCGAATGCCCTCCTTCTGTACTGTAGGATTCAATGAAAGTATGTCCTACCACAATCAAAACCATTCATAATTTTGAAGATTGGATGTTAGTGTACCTTTAAGAAATGTTTTTATTAAATCATGTTCTCTGCAGCTCTCAGAGCTTCAGATGTTTCTTCATTATGGCACTGGCTGGCTGCTAGAAGTCCTTTTATTGCTACTTCAATGGTTTAAATGGGGTTTCGTTTATTTTCACGCTGGGATCTTTAATGACCCTGCATTGTGGCAGGGAGGATTGATTGACAAGTCAAAGTCAGGTGGGTTCCTCCCCAGGAAAAAAAAGCTAAGGATTCATTTTCAGTTTTAGTTTAGAAGGGAATGAACATCAGACTGAAAGCAGAGTTTCTCTCTTTCTCCCAGGTATTGGCAATTCTGCATTAGCTGAAAGCAAGGTTTCTTGCTTTCCAGGAGTGGAAATTCCAGGAGTGGAAAATCTGCTTTTGTTGGTTGGCTTGCCTAGAGTCTCTCTCTCTCCCTGGTGTTCTGGAAAACTGATCTAACTTCAAACTATTCTGGGTGTATCCAGAGGATTGCTAGAAGTTACAAAGCTGAGAAGTCAGGATTTCAATTCTCCAACCAAAGGGCTGAAGCTGTTCTGACTCCAAGCTTGTCTGTGCGTGCCTCAAGAGAACTGCAGCATTCAACCAAAGGTCTAAATTCCAGTATCACGTGAGCATTAGTCTTTGCTGTGATAAACCTGTGGCAAAGGTTTTGTTTGTGGGGTTTGTTTCATTGGAACAGTGTTTAGTTGTTGAGGTTGAAACTATATCATGATTGTTTTTTCTTTGCTTGTAATTGGTAAAGGGTATTGCTAATTTTCTTTCCATACATGTTAACTATATTCTTAAATAAACTTTGTTTGATAAAAGCTCCCTAGTGGGTTATTTGAATCATACCTGAAGTGAAGTATCTCATGTTCACCTGAGCCAAATTCAAAGTGAAAAACTTATGATCCAGGCGGACTTCATAAAACACTTCAGAGTTTCTGATCTGAACGATATTAATACCTCCATTAAATCTCCCTTTAGTCTTCTCTGATTTATGGTGAATAGCCCCTGCTTCTGTCGGCTGTTTGTTCAACTGAAGTCCCTCATTCCTGCTATCATTCGCGTTAAACATATTTCACTCAGAAAATTAAGCAGCTTAAACAGAAGTTTACATAGACCTTTGATTTCAGTTTTTCATAGATTAGAAACCCTACAGTGCAGACGGAGGCCATTCGGCCCATTGGGTCTGCACCGACAACAATCCCACCCAGGCCCTTTCCCCTTAACTCCATGTATTTACCCTGATAATCCCTCTAACCTACGCATCCTGGGACACTAAGGGGATCAGGGGTTATGGGGGAAAAGGCAGGAGAATGGGGATGAGAAAAATATCAGCCATGATTGAATGGTGGAGCAGACTCGATGGGCCGAGTGGCCTAATTCTGCTCCTATGGTCTTATGGGGCAATTGAGCATGGCCAATCAACAAAAATAACCCAACCTTCAGAGAGAGACACCTGCAATATGGATTCAGAAAAACATGCACCTAATAATTTGCATTCACTGAATCATAGAATCACTACAGTGCAGGAGGCCATTCAGCCCATCGAGTCTGCGCTGACCACAATCCCACCCAAACTCTATTCCCGTAACCCCACATATTTACCCTGCTAAACTCCTGATACTAGGGTCAATTTAGCATGGCCAATCAGCCTAACCTACACATCTTTGTACTGCAGGAGGAAACCTTAGCACCCGGGGGAAACCCACGAAGACACAGGGAGAATGTGAAAAAACTTTACACAGACAGTGACCCAAGCTGGGAATTAAACTCGGGTCCCTGGCGCTGTAAGGCACAGATGCTAACCACTGTGCCACCCTCATATATTTTATGATTAGAAATCTCCCTCCTCACAGTTGCTGACCTCGCAGTTTGAACTTACATAGTGCCCGAGGTGGTTGGAACAATGGGAATATCTTCAGCTTCTGTGGGTATGGACCATGGTATCTGCAGCTGAGGAGCAAGCTCCCGCATAATTATATTACTGCAAAGAAAGGCAAATTCAGTTCAATCTGATTTCTTCCACACAGTGCTATGGCATATGTGAAGTTGATAAATCCTAAAATATAATGTGGAAAACAACAGAAAATGCACATCGACTCCCCATCAACATCTGAAAAGAGAGAAAAAATGGGTTTTGAGTCGCAAACAAAGTTCCAAACCAAGGTTCCCCCTGAAATAGTAACCAAATTTTTCAGATGCTGATGTATTGCCACATTTCTAGCATTTCTAAAGTTAAAAAAGTTTATTCATTAGTCACAAGTGAGGCTTACAGTAACACTGCAATGAAGTTACTGTGGAATTCCCCTAGTCGCCACACTCCAGCGCGTGTTTGGGTACACAGAGGGAGAATTTAGCACGGCCAATGCACCCTAACCAGCACGTCTTTCAGACGGTGGGAGGAAACCGGAGGAAACCCACGCAGACAACGGGGGAGAATCTGCAAACTCCGCACAGACAGTGGCCCGAGGCCGGAATCAAACCCGGGTCTCTGGCGCTGTGAGGCAGCAGTGCTAACCCCTGTGCCGCCCCTCATTTCTAGCTTTGCTCATCATCTTTTCATTAAGTTAAAAATTAAATGTCCCCTCTGTCAATATTAATACCCACTCACATCCTTCAACAATATCATTGCACCACCAGCACATCAAACTTCAAACTAAATAATAAAATTAAAAAGCTGGTTCACATTACAAAACACAGTCAGACAGCAGAGAGTTGACAGCTTAGCTTAATCTCCAAATTCAAATAACATGAATGTGTTCCATTTGGAATTCAAATCCTGGAGGATAAGAGAGGAAACTATATATAAACTCGTACTCCTAGTGATCTTAAAATCAATTTACCAGTTATTTTAAAAAGCCATTGAAATAACTTTTTAAAATGGTGGCATACAAGCATTGTATTTTTAAAGGCAGGGGAGATATTTTAACGGTAGGAGGAGATATTCAGCCAGTGTGTGCAGCAGACACGAGCACCAAAAACCTCCGACTTTCTCTGCGACTGGGATTCTCCAATGCCACGGCGGTGAATGAAGCTTTGGCTGAGCGCCAAATTCTCCATTCTCGCCGGCAGCAGAGCGGGAACGAACAAGATTGGAGAATCCCGCCTGAGAAATCACACCTCTGGACTAAACTTCACAAATGCAAAGCTGTCTAAAACTGAAGAGCCATACAATCTGTGCCTTTGTTACCTCTAGATTTGACTATTTGACTCTAGATTTGACTATTTGATTGCATTCTCGGCCAGCCTCCCATCTTTCCATCCTTCATAAACTCATCCAAAATGCAGCTGCCCATATCCTAAATCATAGAACCATAAAATCCCTACAGTGCAGAAGAAGGCCATGTGGTCCATCGATTCTGCACTGACAACAATCCCACCCAGGCCCTACCCTCGTAACCCCATGTACTTACCCTGCTAACCCCCCTGACACTAAGGGGCAAGACCAATCAACCCAACCCACAGATCTTTGGAATGTGGGAGGAAACTGGAGCATCCGGAGGAAACCCACACAGACACGAAGAGAACATGCAAACTCCACACAGTAACCCAAGGCCGGAAGTGAACCCGGGTCCCTGGAGCTGTGAGGCAACGGTGATAACCACTGTGTCACCGTGCCGCTGCCCATATCCTAATGTGCACTAAGTTCCATTCACCCATCACCTCTGTGCTCGCTCAAGTTTAAAATTCTCTTGTTTTCAACCGTCCCTATCTCTGTAATGATCTCTGATATATCTGCAACCCTCCCATTCCAATCCCCAGTTCTGGTCTCTTGCCCATCCTGGATTTGAATCGCTCCACCATTGGCTGCAGTGTCTTCTGTTGGCAAGGCCAAAATACACTCTTTTAAGTTTAAAGTTTATTTAAAAGCTCGGCACAACATCGTGGGCCGAAGGGCCTGTTCTGTGCTGTACTGTTCTATGTTCTATTCTCTTTAGAAGGAAACAATTAGTCACACATCCTTATTAGGCTATTATGTACAGTATCTACATAGATTAAAAGTCTTGTATCTGCAATATTGTACCTCACTATAACATCGTACTGAACATTTAAAGTAATTTTCTGCTCCTTATTATTTAGAAACATAGAAACATAGAAAAACTACAGCATAAAAACAGGCCCTTCGGCCCCACAAGTTGTGCCAAACATATCCCTACCTTCTAGGCCTACACATAACCCTCCATCCTATTAAGTCCCATGTACTCATCCAGGAGTCTCTTAAAAGACCCTATTGAGTTTGCCTCCACCACCACTGATGGCAGCCGATTCCACTCGCCCACCACCCTCTGTGTGAAAAACTTCCCCCTAACATTTCCCCTGTACCTACCCCCCAGCACCGTAAACCTGTGTCCTCTCGTAGCAGCCATTTCCACCCTGGGAAAAAGCCTCTTGAGAGTCCACCCGATCTATGCCTCTCAACATCTTATATACCTCTATTAGGTCTCCTCTCATCCTACGTCTCTCCAAGGAGAAAAGACCGAGCTCCCTCAGCCTATCCTCATAAGGCATGCCTCTCAATCCAGGCAACATCCTTGTAAATCTCCCCTGCACCCTTTCAATCTTTTCCACATCCTTCCTGTAATGAGGCGACCAGAACTGAGCACAGTATTCCAAGTGGGGTCTGACGAGGGTCTTATATAGCTGCATCATTATCCCCGGACTCCTAAACTCAATCCCTCGATTGATAAAGGCCAGCACACCATACGCCTTCTTAACCACCTCCTCCACCTGCGGGGCATCTTATGGAACATCTTGGGGCAGATCCCATTGTTGATCAATACTTGTTATTGGACACTATTGGCCAGTTTGCAATATTGGTCATTGTTAACTGTGGATCATACTGACTCTTACAACATGTGGAAACGACATTCTTACCTCCTACATTTATTTTCAGCTATTTACAAATTTTATTCTCTTTCAAACAAAATTCTCTTCCATATGCCAGGTTGAAGTCTACTTTATCACACTGCTGCCCCTAGCCCAGGGCAACCACTTGCTCAGTTCTAGCCCATTTCAGCCTCGACATGGGGCGGCACGGTAGCACAGTGGTTAGCACTGCTGCTTCACAGCTCCAGGGTCCCGGGTTCGATTCCTGTCTCGGGTCACTGTCTGTGTGGAGTTTGCACATTCTCCTCGTGTCTGCGTGGGTTTCCTCCGGGTGCTCCGGTTTCCTCCCACAGTCCAAAGATGTGCGGGTTAGGTTGTTTGGCCAGGTTAAAAATTGCCCCTTAGAGTCCTGGGATGCGTAGGTTAGAGGGGTTAGCGTGTAAAATATGTGGGGGTAGGGCCTGGGTGGGATTGTGGTCGGTGCAGACTCGATGGGCCGAATGGCCTCCTTCTGCACTGTAGGGTTTCTATGATTTCTATGATTTAATCCAGCTTCTTACTGCCCTGCCCAGTTCGGCCCTGCAGCTTTCCTGATGTCTTCACTGTCGCCCAACTGTTTGAGCCATAAGTTGCCACTTAGCTCTGCTCCACTCCATGGTGGCACAGTGGCAAGCACTGCTGCCCCACAGTGCAAGGGACCCGGGATCGATTACCGGCTTGGGTCACTGTCTGTGTGGAGTCTGAACATTCTCCCCGTGTCTACGTGGGTTTCCTCCGGTTTCCTCCCACAGTCCGAAAGACGTGCTGGTTAAGTGCATTGGCCATGCTAAATTCTCCCTCAGTGTACCCGAACAGAAGTGTGGCGACTAGGGGAATTTCACAGTAATTTCTTTGCAGTGTTAATGTAAGCCCACTTGTGACACGAATAAATAAACTCTAAAACTTTTTTAAAACTTGCCACTGATAAATGGCAAAACCTGACTGTTCCTTTCAGCATAATTGTTACGTCTTCACATTTTAAAAGCACGATCTTTGATGCAGAATGCTGCTCAAAAATATCCTTGTCTGATGCTTACCCGAGGATTTTTGCACAGTCGTCGTAGTATTTCATGGAGTTTTTCACAAAGCTGAATCCATTGACATCACAAACATAGGAGTGTCCATTAGCACGAAGCAGATCAAAGCCACAAACTGTTTGCTACATAAAACAAAGAGTGGTGCACAGAAGACAAATCAATACAGCCTGCTCCACATCAATAGAAATCTGACAGGATGCATTCCCAATACGGAGTCAGACCAAGCAAATATTATATGTTTTTAAATGATCTCTTTTCCTCTCCCTCCCCTCCTAAAGGTGTTGCTGGGGTTTACAGCCCCACTCCTCCTCTAAGTGAGCACAGCCAGCCGGATGTCTCACAGCGGAGATCAACTGGGATCTCATCCATCACCTGCCCACTCGTGGTCTCCACAGGGTTGGCTGGTTAGTGACCAGGAGTGGGAACCCTGGCTGATGCTCCCCAAAAACGCCTGGGTGGAACCTGCATGTTTCGCACTCAGAAAGGAAAGACCCTGGCCAGGGAGGGTATAAGGGTGGGGTGAAGGGTGCAACAGTATGGCTGAAGGATTCTTACGAAACACTTGAAAGCCCAAGAGAGAAGTGGCAAGATGATAAATTCGGAGTGACAGTTCAAAGGGCAAAGTAAGATAACCAGAGGAGGCTGCTGGAATGTAACCGGTGACAACTTTGTGTCGGATGTAATATGACCAATGGTAACAAGCTGTAAGAGTCAGCTGACCCAGTAAACCATGGAACCAATTACAGAATGATGTGATGGTCAGCTGACTCACTATAAATAAGAACCTGTTGGGAATTGTGGGGAACTTAAATTGGCCCAGGGCAAGACCCCAAGTTTGGAGCAATGAAGTTTCTTTATTAAACCCTTCCTTTGCTTTACAAGTAGGGGTAAGTTTTGTTATATTTTTGTCTGCAGTTGAAGAGTTCCTTCCGAAGCAACAGAGGCAAATGTACCACTGCACACCAACATGCGAATAATCTTCAAATTTCATTGACAAAAACACAACAAATATTTTTTTAAAACATCACTGCAGTTTGTTCTATTTATTCGAAATACTGCGGCATGCATTTTTGGATCACTGATTGGGTGCTCCTGGATTTTTAACCAACCTTAAAAGCTACGCAGACTTTCCTAGCAACTAGCTTTTCCATGGCAGTTAACATCACAGGGTAGCGAATCTCTTTCCCTTCACTGTCTCGTTCCACTTTTCCATCTAGAGCGGGTGACTTGCGTGCCTCTGCGTGAGCGTAGTCAGGGCCCACCGTATATACCTGAAGTAAGAAGAGGATGACAGTTCAAAACTCGCTTACGATTTGCCCGCGTGGCATAAAAAACATATTCACGTCCTCATGACCCTGTCCTGCTCATCATCAGCCAGGCGTCAGGTTATACTGGCCATGGATTTCACCACCATTGAAGAAAAATAATGCACCACTGCCCTCTCCTGGCACCAGAACAATTACTGACCTAATATTATGTACGGATAAGATCAGAAAGCCTAGGAGCCTAGGCCCAGCTACGTACATCTTGTATGCCAACAACACATCCTAATTCAGAAGAGGTGTGTTCCTTCCCTATCCCGAAGCAGTGACCATGGTTTCCCGGCTTTCGGGGGGCCCAGATTGGTTCTGAAATGCTTCCGGGCACTGCCTACAAAGTGATGCCTTTAGAGTGCTCATCAATGAGGACACCTTATATGGCAAGATTCTGTCCGAGTCACTTATTTACGGCAAACAAATCAATGTCGTCCGTACAATCAGGTATGTATTTTCAATAAAAGGCACTCCACGGACTTAAATAAAAGCAAATTAGTGCGGATACTGGACTCTGAAATCAAAAAAGAGGAAATGCTGAAAAATCTCAACAGGTCTGGCAGCATCAAAGCAGCTTTGACAAGGGGTTATCTGGGCTCGAAACGTCAGCTCTTTTCTCTCCTTACAGATGCTGCCAGACCTGCTGAGATTTTCCGGCGTTTTCTCTTTTGGACTCCCATGGTCTTTCCTTTCCCCCGAGCAACATGAAACAAACAATATACAGCAGGTTACAAAAGTGTGACTGCACCTTTACATCTGTTCCATCAGTTGCCATGAACTCTTCGTAGATATAAGACCCAGTCTTACGCACAGTGCTTTCAGGGGAGTATACGCTGCTTCGACTTCCAATCTTAAAAAGTGTAGAAAAGTCACAGTGTGAAGTCACATAACGTAACAGTCTACAGTGTTCTACTGATGCAAAAAAATAAACAGTACTGGAGATGTGCGGGTCCAAAGATGTGCGGGTTAGGTGAATTGGCCATGCTAAATTGACCCTAGTGTCAGGGGGACTAGCAGGGTAAATGTGTGGGGTTACGGGAATAGGCCCTGGGTGGGATTGTGGTCAGTACAGACTTGATGGGCCGAATGACCTCCTTGTGTACTGGAGGGATTCTATATGCAGATCCGTATTTCAGGGCTGTTCTGATATTGATTTCCATAGAGAGAAAAATAGGTAATCAACAGAAAAAAAAGTTAACAGACATGGAACAAGACTTTCAGATACAGAAAGGCCCAGCTACGTACATCTTGTATGCCAACAACACATCCTAATTCAGAAGAGGCGTGTTCCTTCCCTATCCCAAAGCAGTGACCATGGTTTCCTGGCAAAGACAAACCTAGAGCAGTTATCAGACAATATTAACAGCTGGAAAGATCCTGGTCAGGACAGCTTGCTGGAGATGATAGAGTCAGCATTCTGCAACAATGCACCACAATGAGTTCAGGGGTTTTAGTAACTATATCTCATCTTGTATTTTAGTATCTGGTATCTAGTTTTTCGTTCAGATTTACAGGAATCGTAATTTCTATTTTCATCTACAGAACAGTAGTTTCTCGTAATTATAGCTCAACCTGCTCTAATTATTAAGTAGACCATTTTACTTCAAAACAGAAAGTCAGAGAAAGATAGCCAACATTTTGAATTCTTCTTAAAGGTCTTTCACTTCCACTGAAATGTGAATACTTGAATCATAGAATTATGAAATGGTTCCAGCACAGGAGGAGGCCTTTCAGCCTGCCGAAGCCAGAACAACTCCGCAAGTCCCTATATTTGCTCTCATTAGGTGCTTATCCAATTCCCTTCTGAAATGCACAATTGAATCTGCCCCCTCACACTTGCAGGCAGTGCAGCCCAGATCCTAACCACATGCATGAAAGCTATTCTTCATGTCACTGTTGTTTTTCTTTGCCAATCTCCTTAAATTGGTGCACTCTGATTCTCCAACCTTCCGCCGTTGGAAACAGATTTTCCTTTTCTACTCTGTCTAGAGTCCTCAAGCTTTTTCAAAGAATCCCAACAATGCAGAAGGAGGCCATGTGGCCCATCGAGTTTCCACCGGCTCTCTCTGACAGAGTACCTTACCCAGGCCCTTTCCCCCACCCTATCCCGTAACCCCACACATTTACCATGACTAATCCATCTAACCTACACATCTTAGGACACTAAGGGGCAATTTACCATGGCCAATCCACCTAACATGCACACCTTTGGAGTATGCGAGGAAACTGGAGCACCTGGAGGAAACCCACGCAGACACAGGGGGATGTGCAAACTCCACACAGTCACCCAAGGCCGGAATTGAACCCGGATCCCTAGCACTGTGAGGCAGCAGTCTTAACCACTGTGCCACCGTGCTGTCCAGGATACGATGAGAAGGAAAAGAAAGGCTTTTAGCAGGTACAAGTGGAGCAAGTCAGCAAAGTCACTTCCATCAAATCTCTTCTCAATGTACTCTTCTCCAAGGAAGCCCTAGCTTCCTCAATCTATCCACATAACTAAAGTCCCTCATCCCTAAAAAAGTTCTCGTAAATCTTTTCTGCACCCTCTCTGAAGCTTTCAGATCCTTCTTAAAAAGCAGTGTCCAGAATTGAGCACAATATTCCATTTGAAGCGCAAGTAATGTTTTATAAAGATTCACATTACTTAACATAAAATAATAGACTTGGCAGCAAAGGCAATCAGAGAGGTCGAGGTCATCTTGGTGAAAGAATTGGTTGTGATCTGATCACATTCAATCTGAAATGTTTCTTGGCGAGTTCTTGCCCAAAATGTACCCTGGTCAACAGTTTTCCCTTAAACTATTTTTAAAAATTAGTAACTGTCAGTCACATTTTTCCAGAATGCCAACTGTGTCATGTTTCCATTACAAATGCTTAAACATTGAACATTGTGTAAAGAGCGGCATTCTGATCCTCTTGGTTGCCATGATGTGGAGATGCCAGCGTTGGACTGGGGTAAACACAGTAAGAGCTTTAACAACACCAGGTTAAAGTCCAACAGGTTTATTTGGTAGCACGTACCATTAGCTTTCGGAGCATTGCTCATTCGTCAGATGGAGTGGAAATCTGCTCTCAAACAGGGCACAGAGACACAGGTCTTTAAGACCTGGTTGGCTGTAGAGATTTGCATTCTAATCAGTATTCTGTAACTTGATTTTTGTGTCTCTGTGCCCTGTTTGAGAGCAGATTTCCACTCCATCTGACGAAGGAGCAGCACTCCGAAAGCTAATGACATTTGCTACCAAATAAACCTGTTGGACTTTAACCTGTTGTTAAACCTCTTGGTTGCTGCATTGGAGTGTCAGTGGAGTGGGGCTTGAACACATGACCTTTCATCTCAGGGTCAAGGATGCTACCCTCTGACACACAGAGTGGCAGGTGGTGCAACAACCCCCAGATTTCAAAGTGAAAATGTTGGGAGGAGTTTTAAATTACTTAAATTTGTCAGTTTTGTTTCTGAATGTATTATCTCCAAATTTGCAGATGCTACAAATTTGGGTGGGAGGGTGAGCTGTGAGGAGGATGCAGAGATGCTTCAGCATGATTTGGACAGGCTGAGTGTGTGGGCAGCTATGTGGCAGTTGCAGTATAATGTTGATAAATGTGAGGTTACCCACTTTGGTCGCAATAATAGGAAGACAGATTATTACTTAAATGGGTGTAAATTGAGAGAGGTGGATATTCAACGAGACCTTGGAGTCCTCGTGCATCAGTCGCTGAAAGTAAACGCGCGGGTACAGCAGGCAGTAAAGAAGGCAAATGGTATGTTGGCCTTCTTAGTGAGAGGTTTTGAGTATAGGGATAGGGGTGTTTTGCTGCAATTGTATAGGGCATTGATGAGGCCACACCTGGAGTGTTGTGTGCTGTTTTGGTGTCCTTCTCTGAGGAAGGATGTCCTTGCCATAGAGGGAGTACAGCGAAGGTTTACCAGGCTGATTCCTGGGATGGCAGGTCTGTCATATGAGGAGAGACTAAGTCGGTTAGGATTATATTCATTGGAGTTTAGAAGAGTGAGAGAGGATCTCATAGAAACTTATAAAATTCTAACAGGGTTGAACAGGATAGATTCAGAAAGAATGTTCCCGATGGTGGGGGCAGTCCAGAACTAGGGGTCATAGTTTGAGGATAAGGGGTAAACCTTTTAGGACTATGGGGAAGAGAAATTTCTTCACCCAGAGAGTGGCGGATGTGTGAAATTCACTACCACAGAATATAATTGAGGCCAAAATGTCTTATTTCATGAAGAAATTAGATATCGCCCTTGTGGCTAAAGGGATCAAGGGATATGGGAGGAAGGGGGGGGGGGGGACGGTGGGGGGAAAATCAGGATATTGAATTTGATGATCAGCCATGATCAAAATGAATGGCGGAGCAGGCTCGAAGGGCTGAATGGCCTCCTCCTGCTTCTAGTTTCTATGAACATAGTAAGAAGTCTCACAACACCAGGTTAAAGTCCAACAGGTTTATTTGGTAGCACGAGCTTTCGGAGCGCTGCTCCTTCATCGGGTGAGTGACTCATCATAGTGAGAGGATTTGAGTATGGGGATAGGGATGTTTTGCTGCAGTGACTCGAATCATATCCGACTGCTGAGTGACTCGCCTGATGAAGGAGCGGCGCTCCGAAAGCTCGTGTTACCAAATAAACCTGTTGGACTTTAACCTGGTGTTGTGAGACTTCTTACTGTGTCCACCCCAGTCCAACGCCGGCATCTCCACATCTATGAACACAGTGAATTGTTCTGACTTGGAATGGACCGCTCATAAGAGTAGTGAAAGCAGATTCAACAGGAACTTTCAAAAGGAAATTAGATATAGAGTTGAAAAGGAGAAATTTACTCGGCCGTGGAAAAACAGCAAGATTGTGGGACAAAATGGATTGCTTTTTCAAAGAGCCAGGACAGACAGAGCCTCCTTCAGTGAAGTATGACTCTATGATGCTATGATGTAGTGCAGTGTATTATTGTACCTTACGGAACAATCTCTGGCTCCCTCCCCCTGCCGACACAGGGTAGTAAATGTACACATTGTGGTCTTCTGCACTCACGGGTTTCTCAACAAACGGTTTCTGGAAGATTTCTCCGTTGACTTCCACATGATCATCGCCTTCCACCAGACTGCATTCTGCAAATGAAGAAACAGGAGGGTGTCTGACTCGAGGACATGAGCTCCACCTGCGAGGCACTGCAGCTTTTCATCCATTCTTACACATAAACTGGCAGGAAGAGACCAGCTGGATTGGTTTAGTATTACACCAGGTGGCGCCTTTACCCACCTGGTAGCTATATCCTCATTTCAATCTTGTTCATCCTCAGTCTACTTTAGCACAAGAAAAATGACAAAAAGAAAAATCTGGGGATCCTCTTAAAGGAGTCATGTAATCCTCCGCATCCTAATACTGCATGGAACAGACACAGCCAACAGGTGATTTATAATATACAGGCCCAACTGGCCTATGCAGTGGGACTGCTCCTTCTCCCAACCCAATTTGTCTAACCCTATCAGCATCTCCTTCTGCTCCTTCTCTCTCTCTCTCTCTCTCTCCCTTCCCTTCCCCCCCCGCCCCACATCTGCTTATCCAGCTTCCCCTTAAAAGTATCCATGCTTTTTGCCTCAATTGCTCCTGTGGTGGCAAGTTCAATATTCTCACCACTTTCTGGGTATTGAAACTTCTCTTGAATTTTCCACTGCATTTATTAGATGTGGAAAAGATATACTTCATTGCAACAAGTCCAGTAAATCAATTCCATAAGAGGCATTCAATGGAGCTCGGAAGAAATCTAACAAGTTCTGAAGAATCATATGCGACTCAAAATGTCAATTCTGTTTCTCTTTCCACAGATGCTGCCAGACCTGCTGAGCACATCCAGCATTTTCTGTTTTTATGAGTTGTGTATCCAAGTTAAAACACTGGTTATTGGAATTACCCAACCAAGCAAAATCTATAAACCTTTGTAGCAAACATTTAAATAACAAATAGTTTTAAAGCCAACAACAACTCAGATAAATTTTGCTCCCAACTTAAATAAAGAAAATGTTCTGGAGGAGTCAAATGTTAAAAAGAAAATTCTACACAAAATCATTCTCTCAGAGAAAGAGAGTGGGTAACCTGTGCAGAGGGCCTTTGAACCTTTGTGAAAAGAGTTTGTGTCAAGAGCTACAAGAACAAATTCCAAATCTTATCCCCTAATTTCACGGTGCAAAAGGGGTAGAACAGCAACACTAACCGTCAGGCCGGTCTGGGTCACGATTCAGCACCGCATAGCGGGGAAGATCTATCCCCTCCTGCTGTAAAATTCGATAGACTTCTCTCCTGCAGAAGTATAAAGAAAATGTACCAACCAATTCTAGCATTGTAATCCAGAAAGACAAGTGCACGTGTCTTATAAGATTCTGGCCACTTCATTTCTCACGAATAACTGTATTACCATATGCCACTACTTCAAAGCACCACTGGTAATTTAAACAGGATTAGATGGATAGAAAAACTCATGACTTAAAAATAACCTGAAATTAAAAATGCTGCAAGTGTCAAACTGGTTTGTCAATATCGGAAACAAAGAAAGAGGGTGTATTTTCATTGGAACACGTTAAATCAGTAAAGATCGCTTTAAAGTTTATTTATTAGTGGCATCTCAAAGTTTGAATCGGACGAAGAATCGCCTAATTTTTCTCGTCCCCAAGTGCCTTCTATCCCCAAAATATTATGTAGCTTATTTTTTGAATTTGCTGATATGAACTGCACCTCCCGCAGTTCTGATAAAAGTTACAACTGTAGTGTTACCCAGTCTCATCTCTCGATGCGAAGTGAACTGCTGTGTACTTTCACTGTGTTTTGTTTATGATGGTTTTCGTTTTAAGGCAACACTTCGAGCTAGAACTTGCCACTTGCAAGGGAATAGAAGTTTAAGTTTATTTATTAGTGTCACAAGTAGGCTGACATTAACACTGCAATGAAGCTGGGATTCTCACAGTAACTTCATTGCAGTGTTAATGTCAGCCTACTTGTGACACTAATAAATAAACTTTAAACTTTAACTTTTACTGTGAAAATCCCCTAGTTGCCACACTCTGGTGCCTGTTTGAGTACACGGAGGGAGAATTTAGCATGGCCAATTCACCCAACCAGCATGTCTTGGGAGGACACCCAGAACACCCACGCAGACGTGGGGAGAACATGCAGACTCTGCACAGACAGGGACCCAAGTTGGGAATCGAATCCCGGTCCCTGGCGCTGTGAGGCAGCAGTGCTAACCACTGTGCCACCCGTAGAAGTCCGAACTGGGATTTCTACAAAATCGTAAATCTTAAAATTGATTGCATATGCATTTTTGAGAAATATAAAAAAATATATCTACACATTTTCTCAAAGATAGGGTGGGATTTTCTGACCATGCTTGCCCCAAAACCAGAAAATCCCACCCAAGGTCAACGGACCTTTGCAACGGACCCCCCCATCCGCTACAATTCCCATGGCAGGTAGGGCTGGACAATTCCCCCCATAGTCTTTGAAAGATACATTGATTTGTTTGAGTATTGCATTCCTTACTAGATCCTGCAAGGAAATATCTACCATCTCAATCGTATTAATATTTTAGAAGTAATAATCTTGTATGCTGCTGCATAGGGGAGAGAGGGCAATGGGCTCGATCTTAACTTTAAGTGGTAGGTTTTTGAGCGAGTTAAAATTGGGCCTTGGGTTTTTCAGGTGAAGTGGGGTTAAAGGGTGAAAGGTTATTTATTCAGGGTGGTCTACAGTTGTGTACAACAACTGGTGGGAAGATGAAATTACAGTGACAGGTTTTCTAATGGGTATTTATTATAGAATGCATTTGGACACAAGATTTCAGTCTTTCATAAGAAGGTACAAATTAGTTTGGAAAAGTAAAGTAAAAGTATATTTATTAGTGTCACAGTAAGGCTTACATTAACACTGCAATGAAGTTACTGTGAAAGCAATTTGTTTCTTGAGAATGGATTTGGTTTTGAAGCATTCAGGAATACAAAACAAGAATGCCAGTGATAGATTTGCATAACTCTAAAGGCTTCATTGTGAAGTTCATTGCCAGTGAGGACTGGAGCATCAAAGTCCAGGTAGATCCCAGCCAGACTGCTGATCTCAGCAGGGAGTAGTGGCCTGAACAGTCTAAAAGTGGCCCCAGTATCGAGGCTAAAGAGGAAAGTTGGGCTAAAGCCAGGTTCCCACTTCTAGTTGTTACTCATCAACTCGGTGAATAATGCACATGTACATGGATGTCAGCTGAGGACAGGGTTAGACTCTGGTTTAGTGCTCTTTATTTTACTTATTTATTAGTGTCACTAGTCCCGGCTCGGGTCACTGTCTGTGTGGAGTCTGCACATTCTCTCCGTTTCCTCCAGGTGCTCCGGTTTCCTCCCACAGTCCAAAGATGTGCAGGTTAGGTGGATTGGCCATGCTAAAATTGCCCCTTAGTGTCGGGGGTAAATCTGTTGAATTCATGATGGTAAATCCATGGGGTTATGGTTGGTGCAGACTTGATGGGCCGAATGACCTCCTTCCACACTAAGATTATACCTAAGTAGGCTTACATTAAACTGCAATGAAGTTACTGTGAAAATCCCCTAGTCGCCACACTCCGGCGCCTGTTCAGGTACACTGAGGGAGAATTTAGCATTGCCAATGCACCCAACCAACACGTCTTTCGGACTGTGGGAGGAAACAGGAGCACCCGGAGGAAACCCATGCAGAGAACGTGCAGACTCCACACAGACAGTGATCCAAGCCGGGAATCAAACCCGGGTCCCTGGCGCCGAGAGGCGGCAGCAGCACTGTGCCACCGTGCCGCCCCGCTCTGCAGTGGACAGTGCAGTAACCTGCTGACTGTTACCTTCTAGATTTACACACAAAACCACCTAGGCCGTAAAACACATCGCAAGTTCCCAATCCCTGAAAGGAAAAAGGCAAATCAACAGAGAGAGGGGGGACACTGATTTTACACAAACAATATAGCGTCAGCAAGCCAGCACATTCTTCTGCCTCAGGGTTCAGGCCAAATCAAGTCTGTTCATTTTTCACACCAACATGCAAACGCTGATGTGAATAAATCAGCAGCTAATGAACTCTACTCTTGAATGAAGACCTGCTTTTGTCACAAATCAATTAAATTTGTCAACATATGCAAACTGAGCACCCATTAGAACTGTCCCTGAGGGTGAAGTGCCGCCTATTCTGAAAACAGAAGCATTTCTGTGTCTCTGGTTGGTCTTGATTACTGCTTTTTGTTGGTTTATTTTCTATCTGCATATATAAAAAAGTCTTCGGGGCTCAGCTTGAACCAAAACATCCAACAAAGTGTGTATTTTCCCTTACTGGAATTTAATTAACTGTCAACTTTCTGCTTACATTAAGACTTACATTACTAATAAATGCCAAGGACACATTGCAATTTAATGCATGAATTCAAATGCAGCTCAAAGCACAGACCCAGTTATCGAGGCTCCATCAGGATGTTCCAGCAATAGATTTTAATGAGATTTACAACATCAGGAGAGCCTCAGGAAAAACGAAATTAAATCAATACAGATCTTTCAGCCATTTTCTGGTTCAGTGTAATCAAAGTGTGCATGTGAAGAGGTGGGCAATACAGGAAGAGAAGTAGGCTGTTCAGCCCCTAAAGCCTGGAAGAACTAGAGTACAATTACCACGGGCTTTCTTTGCAAAATATTCCTGAGGAGAGGTTTGTGCTGGCTCGGTAGGCAGTGTTAATACTCAAGAATCTCACTCAGGTATTCAATCTACATCAGAGTCTGGATGGTAAGCGCTGGCATTCTACATGACATAATGAGGACATGACAGCAACCTTTCTGCAAGCAGATGGGCTATGCACACCAATCTCAGGCACAGTCAATGATGGTCGTCAAGGTGGCAAATTATGGCCAATAGGTTTAGTTTATTTATTATAGTGTCACAAGTAGGCTTACATTAACACTGCAATGAAGTTACTATGAAAATCTCCTAGTCGCCACACTCTGGCGCCTGTTCGGTACTGAGGGAGAATTTAACATGGCCGATGCACCCAACCAGCATGTCTTTCGGGCTGTGAGAGGAAACCGGGGCACCCGGAGGAAACCCACGCAGACGTTTGGAGACCGTGCAGACTCCGCACAGACAGTGACCCAAGCCGGGAATCGAACCCGGGTCCCTGGCGCTGTGAGACAGCAGTGCTAACCACTGTGCCGCCGTGAGAATAGTGAGAGAAGCAATGCGTTCTGATCATTTAATAAAAGCTGGGTCCAGTCTGGCTCAATGCCAAATACAGTAAGAAGTTTAACAACACCAGGTTAAAGTCCAACAGGTTTATTTGGTATCAAAGCCACACAAGCTTTCGGAGCTCCAAGCCCCTTCTTCAGGTGAGTGGGAATTCTGTTCACAAACAGGGCATATAAAGACACAGACTCAATTTACATGAATAATGGTTGGAATGCGAATACTTATTCACATTCCAACCACTATTCATGTAAATTGAGTCTGTGTCTTTATATGCCCTGTTTGTGAACAGAATTCCCACTCACCTGAAGAAGGGGCTTGGAGCTCCGAAAGCTTGTGTGGCTTTTGCTACCAAATAAACCTGTTGGACTTTAACCTGGTGTTGTTAGACTTCTTACTGTGTTTACCCCAGTCCAACGCCGGCATCTCCACATCATCAATGCCAAATCACAGGGTGCTTGTTAAAAGCAAATTACTGCGGATGCTGGAATCTGAAACCAAAAGAGAAAACGCTGGAAAATCTCAGCAGGTCTGGCAGCATCTGTGGGGAGAGAAAAGAGCTGACGTTTCGAGTCCAGATGACCTTGATGCTTTGACAAAGGGTCATCTGGACTCGAAACGTCAGCTCTTTTCTCTCCTTACAGATGCTGCCAGACCTGCTGAGATTTTCCAGCATTTTCTCTTTTGGTCACAGGGTGCTTGTAATCCGCCTAGCCAAAGGGAGGGGAATGGAAAGCCATCATGCTGGATTATATGAGTACGAAAGAGTAGTTCTTGGCTAGTTTAATAAAGACTGAAAAGTGGTTTGTGGCTAATGTAATATGGAACTAAAGCAAACTGGAATTCTCAGAGTCAACCTACTCTGAAGACATAAATGGATTGAAAACAATTCAAATAGGTGCCCATGGATCTGCTTGAAGATGCAAGTGGAAGAATTCTTAGTTTTAACTTTTGGCACATACCTGTCTTGGATATAATACTGCATATTCAGGTCATTGATAAGAACTGGATTCCTGAGTTTAGCATATGCCACTGCCTTATCCAGGGGAAAACCTTGGGAGGATGAAAGGAAAAATTGACACCAGCTCAAAATCCAGAACTTTTAGTTCATTTGCCAACACCACCTATTACCATAACTTCTAATTATAAAAAGATACAATCCACCCCTCATCCCAGCAAAATAGAATTGCATAGATTCCCTTTCATTCCACAGAGGTAATAATGGTATATAAGCAGCTAATTTGTGCTGTGCCATTTTGACCCAACTGGTAGGACTTTCGATAGGCTTTGGATTCACTGGCTGTAAAGTCATCGAATCTGTACAGTGCAGAAAGAGGCCATTCGGCCCATCGAGTCTGCACCGACAATGATCAAACCCAGGCCCTATCCCCGTAACCCCACATATTTATCTTGCTAATCCCCCCCCGACACTAAACGGACAGTTTAGCATGGCCAATCCATTTATCCACATATCTTTGTACTGCGGATTGGCCGGAGCATCCAGAGGAAACCCATGCAGACACGGGGTGAATGTGCAAACTCCACACAGACAGTGGCCCAAGCCGGGAATCGAACCCAGGTCCCTAGCACTGTGAGACAGCGGCGCTAACCACTGTGCCGCCCTTAAATTTACTTTGTAAATTTCCTAATACGACAAATGGTGCTATAGAAACACAATTCATTGATGGG
Source organism: Mustelus asterias (assembly GCF_964213995.1). Lineage (NCBI taxonomy): Eukaryota > Metazoa > Chordata > Chondrichthyes > Carcharhiniformes > Triakidae > Mustelus > Mustelus asterias. Next base: position 4,572,124 of record NC_135829.1, on the reverse strand, counting down.
ACATGGCTGGCTGGCCAGCATTTATTGCCCATCCCTAGTTGTCCGAGGGCAGTTGAGAGTCAACCACATTGCTGTGGCTCTGGAGTCACATGTAGGCCAGACCGGGTAAGGACAGCAGATTTCCTTCCCTAAAGGGACATTAGTGAACCAAATGGGATTTTCCGACAAACGACAATGGTTTCATGGTCATCAATAGATTCTTAATTCCAGATTTATTTTTACTGAATTCAAATTTCGCACACCAGTTACCATTCTTGCTATTTCTCACCTTTGGAATGGAAAGAGATCAGACAGTCACACACTGGCCAGTTCTCCACAGGCTCATTCAGAATGACATCTTCATTAAATATCACCACGCTGATGTACTCAAACTTACACAGGCGTTCTAGGATTTGAGTCATTGGTTTTGATTTAGATTTTTTCGCCATTGCGCAAATCCCCACCAGGATTTGGCGCTCGGGGGGCTAGATGAGAGAGAGAGAAAAGGGGAGAAACAAAAAACTAGGTTAAGACTTTTAAACTTTAACAAAATTCTTTAGAAATCCGCTGAATTGTTGTGACCAGATTATCGACTCATTTTCACAATTGTTGGGAGCTTGTTATGTGCAATCTGGCTGCTGCATTTCCTAAATTACAGGAGGTGACTCCGCATCAAAAGTACTTTATGGTTGTTGAGCGCTTTAAGATTGTGATTGTGGAAGGTGCTGCAGAAAGACAGTCTTTAATTCCCTTTTATATCACCCACTAATTTTCAACACATGCACACAAACATTTAGAATCCCAAACCCATTTTTTTCCCCAGTCCTGAATTATAGCAGCATGGCTCTAAGGATTTTCCAGTACCGTGTCCAAATGTGGTTTCCTCATACAAGAGCTTATATTGCATGTGCCACCAGAATATCCAACCATGTAAAATGATTATAGCCAATCCTAACCTTGCCCTCACTAGACAGACACAGACACACACTCACCTTTCAGCTAGTTAGATGGTGCTGAAGAAGTAGAAATGGTCGAAAGCTTCAGGTTTCTAGGTGTCCAGATCACCAACAACCTGTCCTGGTCCCCCCATGCCGACACTATAGTTAAGAAAACCCACCAACGCCTCTACTTTCTCAGAAGACTAAGGAAATTTGGCACGTCAACTGCAACTCTCACCCAACTTTTACAGGTGCACCATAGAAAGCATTCTTTCTGGTTGTATCACAGCTTGGTATGGCTCCTGCTCTGCCCAAGACCACAAGAAGCTATAAAAGGTCGTGAATGTAGTCCAATCCATCACGCAAACCAGCCTCCCATCCATTGACTCTGTCTACACTTCCCGTTCCCTCGGCAAAGCAGCCAGCATAATTAAGGATTCCATACACCCCGGACATTCTCTCTTCCACCTTCTTCCGTCGGGAAAAAGATTTTAAAAAGTCTGAAGTCATGTACCAACCGACTCAAGAACAGCTTCTTCCCTGCTGCCATCAGACTTTTGAATGGACTTACCTTGCATTAAGTTGATCTTTCTCTACACCCTCGCTCGGACTGTAACACTACATTCTGCACTCTCTCCTTTCCTTCTCTATGTACAGTCTGCTTTGTGTGCATAATGCACATGAAACAATACTTTTCATTGTATACTAATACATGTGACAATAATAAATCAAATCAAATCAAATCAAAAGCTGGCTGATTCCTTTTCTCGGTAACTTAGTCGCCAAACTGCAACTTCCAGAAGTACCAGGGTGGCATGGTGGCACAGTGGTTAGCACTGCTGCCTCACAGCGCCAGGGTCCCAGGTTCAATTCTGGCCTCGGGTCACTGTCTATGTGAAGTTTGCACATTCTCCCCGTGTCTGCGTGGGTTTCCTCCGGGTGCTCCGGTTACCACCCACAGTCCAAAGATGTGCCGGTTAGGTTGATTGGCCATGCTAAATTGACCCTAGTGTCAGGAGGGTTAGCAGGGTAAATGTGTGGGGTTGCTGGAATAGGGCCTGGGCAAGATTGCGGTCGATACAGACTCGATGGGCCAAATGGCCTCCTTCTGTACTGTAGGGATTCTATGAAATTCCATGGATTGAAAATCTGGGAAATTCCGGTCTGCATCTCTGTTAGACATCAACTTAACAAACTAAGACACTGGTGGAACCAGCTGTAAGAGAAATTATGCCTGGAGAAATCAATTCACAATTGGCAAAAAGAGTCAAACATTACCACTGAGATACGTTACATTTTTATTTGACAACTTTGGTCCACCTTGAACAATGCATTCTTATACTGCTTGTACATAGATGTACTCAGCATAAAAACAGGAGCTGTACGATGTTGTTCCTGACCATACACAATGGGCTTTTCACTTGTTTTTCCTTGGCTAAGTTAGTTAGCACCTTTCACAGGTTGCCCTAAAGCACTCAACAACCAGGAAGCACTGTTGTAATTTAGGAAACACAGCAGTCAAACTGCACACAGGAAACTCCAACTGCTTCCCTTGGAATCAGAAGGTCTTGGGTTGAAGTCCCATTCCGGGGTCTTCAGGTTAACATTGGACTATCAGAGGATCCCAAACTATAGATGAGACAGAGGCCCTGTTTCCTGCTCAACTGGACATAAGATCCTATAACAATATATAAAGAAATACTGATGTTCTGGTCAACACCATTGTTTAGCCTTACACTCATTTGCTGTGTTAAGCAGTTGTCACATCACAGAATTGTTAAGGCGCAGAAGGAGGCCATTTGGCCCATCTGGACCAGCTCTCCAGTCAAGCATCATGGCTTAGTGCCATTCCCGTCTTTTCCTTATTCCCCTACACATTGCGTCTATTTAAGTAATCGTCTAATGCCCTTTTGGATGTCTCAATTGAATCTGCCTCCACCGCACTTCCAGGCAATACATTCCACACCTGAATCACTTACTTATGTGAAAAAGTTTATCTACATAACAGTGGCTGACTTTTTTAAAAAATGGTTTGGTTGTAGAACAATTGGTTGGCACCCAAGTTGCTCTGTAAATGCAAATATATTCCTTACTCACACACTAAGAATTGAGAATCAGAACAATGGTGTATAATATTGGCGGGTGATAATTGAACATTATTCTCAAGTGTGAAAGAAAGACAACACTCCAAACCTCCAATTGTCACAAGCACTCGAACTGAATTACACCTTTACAGGAGAATGCTACTAACCAGCACCAACCCTTCATCAGAACTGGCGAAGGGTCATCCAGACTCGAACTGTTGGCTCTACTGTGTCTCCACAGGTGCTAAAGTTTATTTATTTATTTGTCACAAGTAAGGCTTACATTAACACCGCAATGAAGTTACTATGAAATTCCCCTAGTCGCCGGACTCCGGCGCCTGTTTAGGTCAATGCACCCTAACCAGCACGTCTTTCAGAATGTGGGAGGAAACCGGAGCACCCGGAGGAAACCTGCATAGACACGGGGAGGATGTGCAGACTCCACACAGTGACCCAAGCCGGGAATCGAGCCCGGGTCCCTGGCGGTGTGAAGCAGCAGTGCTAACCCACTGTGCCACTATCAGATCTGCTGAGATTTTCCAGCATTTTTCTGTTTTTGTTTCAGATTCCAGCATCCGCGGTATTTTGCCTTTATCATAGGATTAGCAATTCCTTGCTCAGAATTTGATGCACCTTGGGACACTAATAAATGAACTTTAAACTTTACCTACAGTGATGGCAGTAAGGAAAATACAGTGGTGAGTGGAGACATTAAATTGGGAGTGAGATTTGGAATTTTAAATATAGTATCACTGCTCAAAAACAGCAGCTAGAACCAGGAATGAGGTTGGAACAGAGTGCTGCCATTCAGTCTCTCAGCATGCAAAGTGTAAAGTGAAGCAATTGCTGATAAGAACACCATTCATTCCTCCAGTCCCTGATATTTAAGGAGCAACTCTCCCTTCTGATCTTATTGCCATCAATCATCAGGTCACAGTTTACCACGCAGGGCCTGCTTTACAGACTAATGATAGTTTTCAACGTTTAAAGGCTAAAAGTACTTAAAGCTGACATACATTTTATGTGGTCTGCACAGAATTCTGAAGGAGACATTGCTTTATTATCCCACACCAATGAGAACTGTTATTTTCAAAGCTATGATGTGGGCGTTGGACTGGGGTGGGCACAGTAAGAAGTCTCACAACACCAGGTTAAAGTCCAACAGGTTTATTTGGTAGCACAAGCCACAAGCTTTTGGAGCGCTGCTCCTGTTTGTGAGCACGACTCCCACTCAGCCGATGAAGGAGCAGCGCTCCGAAAGCTTGAGGCTTGTGCTACCAAATAAACCTGTTGGACTTTAACCTGGTGTTGTGAGACCTCTTACTGTATTTTCAAAGCTGCCATACCCATACATCTATCTATATAAGCACAAGTCCCACTGTGTTTGTGTGAAATCAATTGTCAGAGCTTCCTAAAGATCAATAGCACATGGCCATGTCTAACGGACAAGACTCTGCTGCTGACATTTACGACAAGAAGTGAAGATGAGAGTTCACAAGGTGGGAAAGCTACAGAAATGAGGGAGGGATGGGCAAAGAAGAAAACAAAAGGTGAAAATAACACAAAGGAGCAAAAAAATGGAGAAAAGCTTTTCATAAAAAATATGACTTTGGAAATAAACAAGTATCAAAAGTAAAATTTGAAATCAAAAATATAAAAGGTAGGTCAAAAAATGAAGAAATTGATTGGAACTGGATCCTGAACTTCCTAACCCACAGACCACAATCAGTAAGGATAGGCAACAACACCTCCTCCACGATCATCCTCAACACCGGTGCCCCACAAGGCTGTGTTCTCAGCCCCCTACTATACTCCTTATACACCTATGACTGTGCGGCCAAATTCCCCTCCAATTCAAGTTTGCTGACGACGCCACCGTAGTGGGTCGGATCTCAAACAATGACGAGGCAGAGTACAGGAATGAGATAGAGAATCTGGTGAACTGGTATGGTAACAATAATCTCTCCCTCAATATGAACAAAACGAAGGAGATTGTCATGGACTTCAGGAAGCGTAGAGGAGAACGTGCCCCTGTCTACATCAACGGGGACGAAGTAGAAAGGGTCGAGAGCTTCAAGTTTTTAGGTGTCCAGATCACCAACAATCTGCCCTGGTCCCCCCCATGCCGACACTAAAGTTAAGAAAGCCCACCAACGCCTCTACTTTCTCAGAAGACTAAGGAAATTTGGCACGTCAGCTACGACTTTCACCAAACTTTACAGATGCACCATAGAAAGCATTCTTTCTGGTTGTCTCACAGCTTGGTATGGCTCCTGCTCTGCCCAAGACCCCAAGAAACTACAAAAGGTCGTGAATGTAGCCCAATCCATCAGGCAAACCAGCCTCCCATCCATTGACTCTGTCTACACTTCCCGCTGCCTCGGCAAAGCAGCCAGCATAATTAAGGACCCCACGCACCCCGGACATTCTCTCTTCCACCTTCCTCCGTCGAGAAAAAGATACAAAAGTCTGAGAACACGTACCAACCGACTCAAGAACAGCTTCTTCCCTGCTGCCATCAGACCTTTGAGTGGACCTAGCTCGCATTAAGTTGATCTTTCTCTACACCCTAGCTATGACTGTAACACTACATTCTGTGCACTCTCATTTCCTTCTCTATGAACAGTATGCTCTGTCTGTATAGCGCGCAAGAAACAATACTTTTCACTGTATGTTAATACATGTGACAATAAATAATCAAATCAAAAAAGTCAATGAAGAGGCAAGAGGGAAGATTTCTCCCTGATTTTGGCAATATATTCAGTCCCAGTATAAAATAGGAAATGCCAGCTTTTATTCACACCAACTTTAAAATGAGTAATTACAGTTCCAAACAGCGATTAGGGGATTTGCACAGTAACTTCATTGCAGTGTTAATGTAAGCCTACTTGGGACACTAATAAATAAACTAAAGGCCAGTGTTGCTTCTTATGCTTTCTCTTGTGCACTAGGAAATTGTGCATTATATTTCTGACAATGCATATGGTTTTCCTCATTTATACGGGGTTGATTGAAATTGTCCATACAGAATTCACGATAGTTCAGGATTTATAAACCACTAAATTGAAGTAATTTTTTTTAGCATTAATGTCGGCATGTAAAACAGCAAAGTACAACAGTATATATAACAAGATAAAATAGTGAACAAAGTAGTGAGACAGACATGGAACAACAATGTAATAAACTCCCTGAAAATAGCATGGGCAATTTTTACTTCCATGAAGACATCACCTTTTTTTTATTGTTTACTCAATCCTTAAAGCTACAAAGCCAGGGCTCAGACTGGAGCAGGCAAACCCAAAACAATTCTTTGCTTGCTCCAAAAACCAAATTCAAATTCCAATTGAATCCAATTTGCAGCCTCCACAAGAGAGACAAACAAGATCCAAGCTGACAAGTTAAGGCTTTGCACCCCACCTTGGGCTCAATCTGACGCTTGCTCTTAGCCAAAAGGCCGAGAAGCGATAATCACTAGGAAAATGAGAGCAGGAGTTTCTGGAAGAGAAACCTTTTGGACAAGATAAAATCTTCTCCAACTTCACTCGCAGAATGTTTTTGATAACCTATGCGCAACCTCAGGAAATCCCAAAGCACTTCACACCCAATGAAGTGCAGATATCAGTAAAATAAAGAGTAAAGTTTATTTATTAGCCACAAGCAAGGCTTACATTAACACTGCAATGAAGTTACTGTGAAATTTCCCTAGTCGCCACATTCCGGCACCTGATTGGGTCAATGCACTCTAACCAGCATGTCTTTTAGACTGTGGGAGGAAACCGGAGCACCCGGAGGAAACCCACAGAGACATGGGGAGAACGTGCAGACTCCACACAGACAGAGACCCGAGCCGGGAATCGAACCCGGGTCCCAGGCACTGTGAGGCAGCAATAACCGCTGTGCCACCCTACCTCACCTGCTGCATCTTCAGATACATTGCAACCGAAGGATTAAAGTTGCCTAAACTGGAGTGACCCTAAGATAAAGGCAAAATACTGCGGATGCTGGAATCTGAAACAAAAACAGAAAATGCTGGAAAATCTCAGCAGGTCTGACAGCATCTGTGGAGAGAGAATAGAGCCAACGTTTTGAGTCTGGAGTGACCCAAATGTTATTCTAGCACTTTATTAAAATTCTTACCTCAAAGTTTATGCATCTATCGCAAAGAGCTGCCATGCGGTTCCTTGATCTCTTTGTCAAGCTAAACCTAGGCAGGAATGGTTCATAGTACATGTTCTCTTGATGCTATTTAGAAGTGGCTTTCAAAGCCAGCCAATTATTTAATTGAGGAAAAGAGAAATGATGTTGGTTCAGTCAATTTCAGCAGGTTATCAAGCATTATGGAGTTTGGGGTGGGGATGGGGGGGGATGGCAAACCTGTTCTGCATTTATCCCAACATATGCGCTAAAAAAAAGTACTTCAATTTAGTAGTTTATAAATCCTGAACTATCCAGGCCAGTTCTTGAATTCTTCATGGACAATTTCAATCAACCCCGTATGTGGGCAGCACAGTGGTTAGCACTGCTGACTCACAGCTCCAGGGACCTGGATTTGATTCCTGGCTTGGGCCATTGTCTGTGTGGAGTTTGCACGTTCTCCCAGTGTCTGCGTGGGTTTCCTCCGGGTGCTCCGGTTTCCTCCCACAGTCCAAAGATGTGCAGGTTAGGTTGATTGGCCATGCTAAATTGTCCCTTAGTGTCCTGTGATGCGAAGGTTAGAGGGATTAGCCAGGTAAATATGTGGGATTATGGGGATAGGATTTAGGTGGGATTGTTGTCGGTGCAGACTCGATGGACCATATGGCCCCTTTCTGCACTGTAGAGATTCTATGGTTTCTATGATTCATATAAATGAGTTAAACCATGTGCAGTCAGAAAAATAATGCATAATTTCCTACTGCACAAGAGAAAGCACCACCTTTAGTTTTTAGTTTATTTATTGTCACAAGTAGGCTTGCATTAACACTGCAATGAAGTTACTGTGAAAATCCCCTATTCACCACACTCTGGCGCCTGTTCGGGTACACTGAGGAGAATTTAGCATGGCCAATGCACCTAACCAGCACGTCTTTCAGACTGTGGGAGGAAACCGGAGCACCCGGAGGAAACCCATGCAGACACGGGGAGAATGTGCAGACTCCACAGAGACAGTGACCCAAGTGGGAATTGAACCCGGGTCCCTGGCGCTGTGAGGCAGCAGTGTTAACCACTGTGCCATCATGCTAACTTGACCCAATACTTGTAAATGTTTAGAGAACAGAAGATGTTGAATCCCTTAGGGTAAGAGTAATGATCAACTTTAACATGAATTAGGACCTAATTATAGCAAAGACCATGGCTTGACTCCATAACTTTACAAAGAATCAAGGTTAAAGCTGGGTGCAATTTAAAACGAAATGAATGCAGGGGAATGTTTAACAACACTTTACAAGCTGGTGGAGTGGGTAAAAGTGGTTAGCATGTGGCTCAGAATAACACCAACAATATGATGGCCAACCAATAAGGTCATGAAGGAGAGTTGCTCCTTAAATATCGCGGGCTGCAGGAATGAATGGTGTTCTTATCAGCAATAATCACACAAGAATTGACAACTCAGGATATTATGTAAACTGACAGCCAAGCAAATTATACACCTATGAACCGCATGTGACCAAATAGTTATTTACATTCTTAGCTAATGGTAGGCTTGGTTAATGCAAGACTTGCTCACCTGTTTTTACTTGCTCACTAATAAAATGTTTTTGCAATGGGCCAAAATCCCAAGGAGTTACTTGTGCTAGGGGCCACTCACTATTAGCCAACTAGCCACTGAGCCAGTTCCAGATGTAGGCTGAGTAGAACAGGCAGCAGTTTTACTCCATATTCCCTCTACTCTGCATTGATCTGTGTCATGCCTCTCAGTACTGCTTGGGATTGATACTAAATGCCCAAAATACAAACCGCATCAATGGCCAGACTGACATTCTTAATTAATCCTGCAATTTCTTGGCAAAAGTTATAGACTAAAATCAAAATAGATATAGCAGCAGCAGCCCCCACCAAAAGCAATGATCCCACAATTCTAATGTCAATCGTGACAAGCTTCACCAAGAACAACAGCACCATAGAATCCTACAGTGCAGAAGGAGGCCATTCGGCCCATCCGGTCTACACCGACAACAATCCCACACAGGCCCGATCCCCACATATTTATCCTGCTAATCCCTGTAACCAACACATCCTGGGAAACTAAGGGACAATATAGCATAGCCAATCAACCCTAACCCTCACATCCTTGGATTGTGAGAGAAAACCAGAGCACCCGGAGGAAACCCACGCAGACACGGGGAGAATGTGCAAACTCCACACAATCACCCAAGCTGGGAATCGAACCCGGGCCCCTGGCGCTGAGAAGCAGCAGTGCTCACCACTGTGCCACCATGCCACTCACATTGTTCTGCAAATAACAAAACTCAAGTTGTCAATTTTTTTAAATATTAAAGTATCAAACTTTGCAAAATTGAAACTGGCCCATTGAAGGAGGAAATATTGCTGGTGGGGTGAAGGAAAATGGTGGGGGAGTACTTCCCAATCAAAGTATTTCCCCAATGAAATAGCTAGAAGTAACCAGAGTGCAAATATCAGGAAAAACTTCATCAAAAACACCCAAAAGCAAAATAGTGCAGATGCTGGAAATCAAAAATAAAACAGAAACAACATTTTCTGCTTTTATATCAAAAACATCTACCCAACCCCCTACCAATCCCTCCACTGAAGAGACACACGTGTGGGTTGGAAAATGGGGTCTCCCTAAAGATAGGAATCTGGAATAGAGCAAACACTGGTATGTACACTACACAATATAGAACTGTATCAGAGATCAGGTTTGAACCCTAGTTGGGGCTGAACTGGCTGATCTCATCTAAGGAAAGGAAATGCTACACAGTCAGCCTTAGCATCCAGTGAGGCTAAATAGAACCATAGAATCCCAATGGAGAAAGAGGCCATCTGGCCCATTAAGTCTGCACTGACTCACTGAAAGAACATCCCACCCAGGCCCTCCCCTCCACCCTATCCCCGTAACCCCACGCATACAGAGAACTATATGCTAAGCTAGGAGCTAAGATTTGTAGTGCTGTTTATTTCTAGTACCCGTACTGGAACATATAGAGGTGTGGGCATCAAGGGCGGCACAGTGGCACAGTGGTTGGCACTGCTGCCTCACAGCTCCAGGGATCTGGATTCGATTCCCAGCTTGGGTCACTGTCTGTGTGGAGTCTGCACATTCTCCCCATGTCTGCAAGGGTTTCCTCCGGGTGCTCCGGTTTCCCCCCCACAGAGCGAAAGGTGTGCAGGTTAGTTTGATTGGCCATGCTGAATTGCCCCTTAGTGTCAGGGAATGTGTAGGTTAGAGGGATTAGTGGGGGTAAATTTGTGGGGATAGGGCCGGGGGTGGGATTGTTGTTGGTGCAGACTCGATGGGCCGAATGGCCTCCTTCTACACTGTAAGGATTCTATGATTCTAAGTAAGGCCAGAACAAGTCTCAACCACAATCCTGGCACATGAGTGAATACCTTGCTGACACCTGAGTGCAAAGATTGCGAGACACTGTTGTCAAATTCTACGCCTCGAGCACACACCTAGCAGGGTTCTACAGCAGCACAGCCTTGCGATTTCAGTCCTCTGCGCTTAAGGTTTGCTCATGTAAAGCGGCTGCTTAGGCAAGGTACCAGGCACCATCTGCCACCCACAAAAGCCTACCACAAATAAAGTCAGCTTGGGGATGCAGGAAGAATTAATAAAATGGAGGATAAGATAAATATATCGTTGAGAAGTTGTGAATTAAATGCAATTCAATATTCATACGAGTGAAATGGTAAATTTAATCCCAAATGTGTGTTTTACACACATGTGCAGTAAACTCACAGCAAATGGATACTGTTATATATCGATATGAGGAAAAGCAATGGTTGAAAAATGGAAAACGTAGATACAAGATATTGTTTCAGTCAGGGGTATGCATATCCATTTATTAAAATTATTAATAAATGAAACATAAACAGGCAAGTCCACTGACCCCATCAGCTAGTCTGGCAACCGCCATGATTTGCCTTCTAGTTTCCCCAAATAAATGGGATGAGAAGAACGCAGCCAAGGTTTCCCTTCCTCATTGCTACCAATAATCCCTTTGTGAAATGTGCAGATATGGAGAGAGGATAAATTATACTCAGCTCTGATAGCCTCCACAGTCAAACAGCCTGCCAACATTCATTATAAATCTTAGCCATGAAGAGCGGCCATCCAGGAGAGTGGACAGGGTAAACCGACAGTGAAATTGAACCATGGCACCGGACCTGAACAGGATTAGATCCAAGCGCGATGATTCACATGGTCAAATGGCCTGCCAACCATCCAAGCTCGCAGGTGAAGAACAGCCAGGTAGCAGAGGCATCTACACAAAACGTGCCCGAAAAAGGAATCAACGCCTTCAGGTGGGTAAAGGGGAGAGGAGAAAAAGCACTTGAAAAGACACATGCAATGGTGATAAAAGCACCACTCAGTTATTCAAAAATACACACACAAAACAAAATCGCTCCCTAAAGCAGCACACCTCACCTTTAAATAGCAGCACCTTCTGCAAGGGATTTGTTGAGCTAACTTCATTTCAACATCAAAAGTTCACTAAAGATTAAAGCAGATTTCCCTCCACAACATAAAAAAAGCTCAAAATAACACTGCAAAACTACGCTGCCTTTCTGCCGAGCGTGACCCCGTTAAATAAAAATCACACCAGCCATGTTGAGAAATATTACTTTGGGTGTAAAACTCTTTCACTGATTTTATTAAGGCTTTTCTAATTAGAGTCGAACCGTAGACCAGTTTGTGGCTTTTATTGCTGAGTAATTTGTTTTAATCCGAACACCAGCTGAAAAGAGGTAGAAAGTGAGCAAAGTTTTTAAAAAATGAGATACATTTCCTTACCGAGTCTGAATCATTTTCATCCTCGTAAAGGTCAAGGTTTTCTGCCTTCATGTTTGATTCCAGATCATCAATTTCATCCTCCTCGCATCCAACAAAGAATGTAGGAGCCAAGCGATCCCCCTCAAAAGAGGTGGGTGTTGTCATGACAACCTGGTTGACCTTTCATCACGGATATTAGTCATCGTTTAAAAAAAGAGAGCGAGAGACAAATAACTAAACTTCCCATAGTACTAATTCCAGCCTCGGTATCATCACTATTAACGATCTTGCTGAGTTTATGATTTGCCCTGAGGGCACAGTCCAGATCTCTGGAACATGTAGTAATTTCGGCACAACAACTTCAGGCTTGCACAGGTGGAGTCAAACTAGCAATTTCTCATGCCAAAGAAACATTTCTTCCTCCTCCCTCCTGCCGAACTCTTCTTCATTCCCGGGTTTAACTATCTGTAGGTGGAAAGAAAATTGAATTGAGAACTGACGTCTGTTTCTTTTAACAACAGTCATTGCTAAATCATATTCCAACCGTTTAAATCATCACCAGGTATTTTAATTTTGCCTCCCCGAGATCGGTTCCTTTAACAACAAGGATTTGAGGAACCTTCATTGAAGAACAGGTCAGCCAGTCCAAGTCTGACAATTCACAGTGGAAGATCTTCTTTCGGGTCATTACAGCTTCTCCCGTCTTGCATTTTCTGATCGACTAAAAACAAATTCAACAGATTTTTCAATTTTCTCCCCCTCTCTCTTTCTATTAGGGGATGTTGGGGTGACCCAAGAGCAGTAACTTCAGCACTGACCAGAGTTCAAAACACCAGACTTTGTCATACACAGCTCAGTATTACCCAAGTGCATTTATACACCAAGTCATTGGAAAGACTCCCCGTTATTTGGAACCAATCACTGGAAGGTGTAAGACTTTTAAAGGACATTCTAGCCTCCACTTTCCCCCACCCAGCCCCATCATCGCCAATATAGATGCGATCTGGATCAAGAGGAGAAGTTATGGACTCTCACCATTGCCCTAACACAGGGAGTTGAAGTTCCATTAGCGAGATTGTCACAAGCTGTGAATAAAATTTCACAAGAATATTACATTTTTGTGATGTCCCCTTGAATTGTAATATCTCAACACGAACCTCACACGTGCAGTTTCCATCATGTGTCACTTGACAGTAACAGGATCCTCTATTCCCACATCAGTCAGCTTATTACCTCCCTGCCTGAGACAGCCAGTGAAGTGTCATTCAGTGCTAAATTAAGAGTGACTTTATGCGATGAGTCTGTACCCATCAGAAACTTAACCAAACCCACTTCCCCCCCGCCCCCCGGAACAGGCTTTCATCACATTAGCTTGAAGGGACATGGAAGCCAGAACTCCAGCTGGACAGCAAATGTTGACTAGTTGAACCACTCTGTACCCAGTCTCCTCAAAACACCAAATTAGCAGAACTGTTGAAAGGAGAATGGTCCGGCTGCGAGTTCAAGATCCACTCTGGGGGTTTGAGCACGTACGAATTGGAGCAGAAGCATGCCATTCAGCCCCTCAAACGTGCCACACCATTTAAAAAGATCATGGCTGACACAAGAAACTACGAAGGGTTGTGAACGTAAACCCAGTCCATCTCACAAACCAACCTCCCATCCATTGACTCTGTCTACACTTCCCGCTGACTCGGTAAAGCAGCCAGCATAATTAAGGACCCCACACACCCCGGACATTCTCTCTTCCACCTTCTTCCATCAGGAAAAAGATGCAAAAGTCTGAGGTCACGTACCAACCGACTCACGAACGGCTTCTTCCCTGCTGCCGTCAGACTTTTGAATGGACCTACCTTGCATTAAGTTGATCTTTCTCTACACCCTAGCTATGACTGTAACACTACATTCTGCACTCTCTCCTTTCCTTCTCTATGAACGGTATGCTTTGTCTGTATAGCGCGCAAGAAACAATACTTTCCACTTTATACTAATACATGTGACAATAAATCAAAAAAAATCCTGATAATCTTTGATTCCCTTACCCAACAAAAATCTACCTCGCCCTAAATCTTCAATTAACCCGACTCCACCGCCTTCTGAGGTAGAGTGTTCCAAAGTCACACAATCCTCCGAAACAAAAGAATCTCCTCATCTCTGTCCTAAAAGATGTGGAGTTGCCGACGTTGGACTGGGGTGGGCACAGTAAGAAGTCTCACAACATCAGGTTAAAGTCCAACAGATTTATTCGGTAGTACGAGCTTTCGGAGCGCTGCTCCATCACCTGATGAAGGGGCAACGCTCCAAAAGCTCGTGCTACCAAATCAACCTGTTGGACTTTAACCTGATGTTGTGAGACTACTTACTGTCCTAAAAGAGTGAGCCCTAATTTTAAAACAGGGTTCCCTAGCTCTGGGCTCACCCAGAAGAGAAAACATCCTTTCCACATCCGTCTTGTCAACACCGTTCAGGATCTTGTATACTTGCAAGTCACCCTTCACTCTTCTAAACTCCAGTGGAAACAAGCCCAACCTTTCCTCATAAGACAAGCCACTCATCCCAGGTATCAATCCAGTAGACCTCTTAACCACTTCCAATGCATTTACACCCTTCCTTAAATAAGACCACCAGAATTGCACACAGTACGGTCTCACCAATGCCCTTATAACTGAAGCATAACATCCTTACTTTTATAAAAGCAAAGTACTGCAGATTCTAGAAATCTGAAACTAAAACAGAAAATGCTAGAAAAACTGAACTGGTCTACCAGCATCTGCGGCAAGAGAAAGAGATGCCTCAAGTCCGTATGACTCGTCTTCAGAACCTTTACTTTTATGCTCAATCCCTCTCATAATAAAGGACAGCATTCCAATAGCGTTCTTAATAACTTGCTGTAATTGTATATTAGCTTTTGGGGCCTCATGCACTAGAACACCAAGATCCCTCTGCACCTCAGCATTCTGCCGTCATTCTCCACTTAAGCAACACTGTGTTTTTTCATTCCTGCTGCCAAAGTGAGCAACTCCACATTTTCCCACATTATACTCTGTCAAAATGTTTGCCCACTCACTCAACCTATCTATATCCATCTGCAACCTCCTTATGTTCTCTTCACAACATACATTCCCACCAATCTTTGCCATCTCAAATTTAGCAACCATGCCTCCATTCTTCTCATCTACGTCATTGATGTAAATTGTAGAAAGTTGAGGCTCCAGCACAGACCCCTGCGCAACTCCACTTGTCACATCTTGCCAATCAGAAAAAGTTAAATTTATGCATACTCTGTTTTCTGCAAGCAAGCGAATCTGTTACCCCCTACTTTCCCCACAATAACCTTTGATATGGTACCTAACTAAATGTCTTTTCAAAATCCAAGTACAGCAAGTCTACAGGCTTCCCTTTACTCACAGTGCATATTACAAAGAACAACAAAGAACAAAGAAATTTACAGCACAGGAACAGGCCCTTCGGCCCTCCAAACTTGCACCGACCATGCTGCCCGACTGAACTAAAGCCCCCTACCCTTCCGGGGACCATATCCCTCTATTCCCATCCTATTCATGTATTTATCAAGACGCCCCTTAAAAGCCACCATCATATCTGCTTCCACGACCTCCCCCGACAGCAGGTTCCAGGCACCCACCACCCACTGTGTAAAAAAACTTGCCTTATACATCTCCTTTAAACCTTGCCCCTCGCACCTTAAACCTATGCCCCCTAGTAATTGACTCTTCCATCCTGGGAAAAAGCTTCTGACTATCCAAGGACTATTACTCCTTGAGTTTCTCTAAGTGACTAGTTATAAGCCTCTTAAATGGTCGATCCTAACAGCTTACCCATGACAGAAGTCAGGCTAACTGGCTTATAGTTTCTTGTTTCCTGCCTCCCTGCTTTCTTGAATAGAGTGGTTTTATATATATATTTGCCAGTTTCCAGTCCAAAGGAACATTTTCAGAATATAGTGAATTTTGGAAAATTAACACCAATGCACCCACTACTCCATCAGCCATCTCTTTTAAGACCCTAGGGTGAAGTCCATCATAATGTACCATTAACTCCCCACTGTCATACTTTTAGAGGATCATAGAAACTCCACAGTGCAGGAGCCACCATTCGGCCCGTCAAGTCTGCACCGACAACAAGCCCACCCCAGGCCCTGTCCCCACAACCCCACACATTTACCCCGCTAATCCCTCTAACCGAAACATCCCGGGACACTAAGGGGCAATTTAGCATGGCCAATCCACCTAACCCGCACAACTTTGGACTGTGGGAGGAAACCAGAGCACCCAGAAGAAACCCACGCAGACACAGAGAGAACGTGCAAACTCCACACAGATAGTGACCCAAGCCGGGAATCGAACCCAAGTCCCTGGAGCTGTGAGGCAGCCGTGCTAACCCCTGTGCCACCCCGCAACACTCACCCTTTTCCTTTTTAAATATCTGCAGAAACTCTTACTATCCATTTTTACATTTCTAGCCAGCTTCCTCTCATTTCTTTATTCTCTGGAGTGCTGCACTATCTGTGGCACTGCTTTTCAGATGACATGTTAAACTTAGGCCCGGCAATTCCCCCTTAGACATAAAAGATCCCATGGAGCTATTTGAAGAAGAGTAGGAGAGTTCTCCCTAGAATCCCAGCCAACATCACTAACAAAAATACCATGTTATCTGGTCATTTCAATATCACATTGCTGTATGTGGGAACCTGCTATGTACAAATTAGTTGCTACATTTCCACACTACAACGCTTCAAAAGTACTTCATTAGCTGTGAAGTACTTTGGGCTGTAAAAGGCACTACATAAAAGCAGGAGCTCTCTGGGCACGTTTGTAAAGCATTAACCCATGTGAAATCCAATAAAAGAGCGCTTTTAAAAAGGCATTTAGGCACAGAGCACAAGACTGCAAAGCCAAGATGATTCTTCAATGACTAAAAACACACAGCACCCACTGAAAAGATAAAATGCCAGCACAACAGCGTGGCTAATAAAACTTGGTGCTATCAGAGTTTCTGCTCTGTGGATTTATGCAGACAAACAACAGGTGCCGACTAGTAAAACATTTGTGGCTCTTAAGACTATGGTCGGGTGCATCAGCAGTCGCGAGTCATGCTAATTACAAACCTAAGCAATAAGCCACCAGAATCCCAGAGTTAGCAACATTCCTTCCTAGCCTTTCTGGATGAATCAGCATTTAAGACCAGAGTACGTGAGTATAATAATCAAGCATATTATGCCATTACATTTGGGCTTGCATAATCTCAAATGCTCATAATTGTACCCTCCGAGTCTTTCACATATCACCTAATAAAGACAGGATGGTGCTGCCCCCTTTCATTTAAAGGCTCCAGCTTGTCCCAGCAATATGTAATCTACAGAACGATCCATTTGTTTTTCTCTCTCTCCTGCCTTACTGCAGCGTGTGTTGCTGATGGACACAATACAGAAGTTGCTGTATTTACATGTAAACTTAAATACTCCCTCCCTCCATCACTGACACACAGTGGCAGCAGTGTGTATCTACAGTACAGCGACTTGCCCCGGTTTCTTTAACAACACCTTTGAAACCTGTGACACCTACCATCCACAAAGACACAGGTAGAAGGTGCACAGGAACACCACCGCCCGCAAGTTCTCCTCCAAGTCACACACCACCCTGACTTGGAACTGCATCAATGTTCCTACAATGTCTCTGGGTCAAAATCCTGGAACTCCCTTCCTCACAGCACTGTGGATGTATTGACACCACATGGACTGCAGTGGTCCAAGAAGATGATTCACCATCATCCTCTCAAGGCAATATGGGAGGGCCTAGTCAGCAACGTCCTAAATATAGATTTTGCTCTACCCACTATCCCAGTTGTAAGGGAAACACTGTACAGCTAAGCAATGCAGTAATCCGTCCAATGTGCAGACAGGTACCAGACATTCAGGCTACACTTTTATCTTATTACAAATATTAAATAACCTTCCTAACCTAAAACTACCAGCACAATAATAGGGAGTGCATTTACACACAGAGCCATTAGAAGAGTTCAATCAATTTTCTCCTCTTCCCATTCTGGTATTCTACTAGAAACAAGGCAATCAAATACTGCCTCATCATCATAATGGACATAAGCCTGTATAGGTAGACTGAATCAATGCGACAGTGAAAGTGGACTTTTTAGACTTTGCCCTCAAGAGTTAATGAGCTAAAATGAAAGAATTTGTAAAACAGCTCTCAAATCTGCCTTGTTTAATAGTGCAGAAAGTTGACCAACATCAGGACAAGGAAGACTAAAGAGATGCAGGTGCTGAGATGGGCAAAACCACGAACCAGCACATCCGCGGGTCAGTGTTGTGGAAGCATTGAAGAAAGTAACAGAATCGATTGAAACGGTCTGGTCATCTATTGCGAGGAGACAGAGGAGAGGGAATGTGATGAGACGCGTGATGAAGATGGGGCTGCTGGGAAGGAGGGGAAGAGGAAAACCAAACACCAGATGGAAAGATGTGGTAGTAAGAGACTTAAACGCAGTGGGATTGGGGGGGGGGGGGGGGGGGGGGGGTAAGGTGACTGACAACAGTAAAGGGAGAAGGGTGATCAACCAGTATTGTGGTGACCCCACGTAAAATGGGAGAAGCCGAAAGAAGATGACACTATGTTTAATAAGTGTAAGGATATGCAAGACATTCCATTGGCAAAATCTCAAAGTCATGCTGTTACACTGATTAATTAAGAGCAAATATGCTTTTACTCTAGATTGAAAATATCTTTGTTTAGTCAATAAACGTCAATGCCATCACGAGAAATATCGAGCTGGCAGTGATCCCGAGGCAGACAACCAGAGGGGGAGATAAAACTAAACAAAGGGCGTTGAATATTCCCTTGTGTCTTTTCCAACATCTCCAAACTGTGCATCGCCTCAACTCCTTCAGTCTCAACTTTCTCTTATCTTTAAAACCCAAGCTTCCTGTCACCAAAGTCTAGATTGACTTCATCTTCCTTACTGCTTTTATTCCAAATGATTGGACTTTGCCCTACGCACAGGTGCCCACTCATACGAACAACTCAACCAGTCAGTCCTGACTGTCATTACCGAGAATATATCACAAGAAGCCAACACTTAGTTGCGCCAGAATAAAAAAAACATTAAATCAAAACAAAAGGGGCTCTGCTGTGAAACTCACGGCATGGACTAACTATGATGCATGACCTGTCTCAATGCTGCAATCACTATGCATCATGAAACACCTTCTTTAGACCAAAAAGATTCACAATATAATGTGTTTAGAACATCTCTATTATCACTGCTTTTATTGAGTTAAGGGAGCAGACTGAATTGCCGATTTCACTACACCATCTGGCATCAGTTCACAATTACGTCACCCAAGACTCTGCTGCCCATGTGTTAACTTACAGCGAGTCCCAGTCGCCTATCACCCCTTTATTTATTGACCTTCATTGGCAGCCGGTCAAACAATTTTTAAAATTCTCATCCTTGTTTCCCATGGCCTTACCCTACCTATCGCTGCACGGTGGTACAGTGGTTAGCACTGCAGCCTCACAGCGCCAGGGACCCGGGTTCAATACCAGCCTCAAGGTGACTGTCCATTTGGAGTTTGCACGTTCTCCCCATGTCTGCATGGGTTCCCTCCGGATGCTCCAGTTTCCTACCACACTCCAAAGATGTGTGGATTAGGTTGTTGACCGTGCTGAATTGCCCCTTAGCGTCAGGGAGATTAGCAGGGTAAATATGGGGGTGGCTTACGGGGATAGGACCTGGGTTAAATTGTTGTTGGTGCAGGCTTGATGGGCAAATGGCCTCCTTCTCCACTATGGGGATTCTATGAATCTACCCCAGACTCATAAAGCATATGGTATCCAAGTTTTATTAATAGGGACACTGAATACAAGAGTAAGAAGCTCATGTTGAAGGTCATCTCTACTCCCTAGCTATGACTGTAACACTACATTCTGCACTCTCTCCTTTCCTTCTCCATGAACAGTATGTTTTGTTTGGATAGCGCACAAGAAACAATACTTTTCACTGTATGTTAATACATGTGACAATAATAAATCAAATCAAAATCAACTTGTATAAAATACTAGTTAGGTCTCATCTGAAGACTGTGCCCAGTTCTGGGCACCATACTTGAGGAAGGATGTGAAAGCATTGGAAAGAGTACATAGGAGATTCACAAGAATAATTCCAGGGACATAAAGTGTAGCTATGAGGATAGATTGGAGAGTTGGATCTGTTTTTCTTGGAGAAAAGAAGGCTGAGAGAAGCCTTGAAAGAGATATTCAAGATCCTGAGGGGTATGGACAGGATAAATAGTGAGAAACTGTTCCTTCTCAGGGGTACATCAAGAACTACAGGCTCTGATTCAAAATAATGGACAGAAGGAGCAGAAATGATGAGGGGATTTTTTTTTCACCCAGAGGGTGGTTGGACTCTGGAATGAACTACCTAAAAGAATGGTGGAGGCAGGTTTGATCGAGATATACGAAAGGGAATTGGGTTGCTATCTGAACAGAAAGAATGTACAAGGTTACGGGGATAAGATTGGGAAGTGGGAGGGAAAATGCCCTTTCAGCGATCCAGTGCAGACTTGATGGGCTGAATGGCCACCTTTTGCGCTGTAGGGATTCTGTAACCCCTTAGAGATAACTTTGCCCCTCTAATTCTGGCCTTTGTGTACTTCTAATCGTCCCTTTTCCACTGGTGATGGCCTTGCCATAGGCTGCCTATACTCTGGAATTCCCTCCCTAAACCTCTCTACCTAGTCCTCCTCCTAAAGACACTTGTTAAAAATCTATCTCTTTGACCAAAACTTTGGTCATCCGACTTACTATCTCTTGAATATTGCTGAAAAGAGAGACATGGTGCTGAAGCTTTTTGTCTTGCATGCATTAGGACAAATGCAAGAATACCCAATTTCAAACAATCACAACAATTTATACTACCAGAGAAAAGGGTGCTAATTGGTTAGCAGGTGAATTCTGATTGGCCGAGGGATTGCCATGTCAAAAACAATGGGGAACTATAGGCGCCTCAAGCTCCCGGGTAATCCAAAAAAGCTACAAGGCTTGAATATATTCCTTTTGTTTGGAGAGAACAGGTCCCCTCATATATACTTCAAACAGTAGAACCCTTGTCACCTCTTCTTGGTTAAAGAGGAGAAATAAATAAGCTGGATGACTAGTGAGATCTGTTAGGAATTGTTAATGTGGGCATCTTATGATGCCAGCATCAAGCTCAGCGTTTAAAAGTTTAAAGTTTATTTATCAGTTTCACAAGTAAGGCTTACATTTTCACAGTAACTTCATTGCAGTGTTAATCCCCTTGTCGCCACACTCCAGCACCTGTTCGGGTATACAGAGGGAGAATTTAGCATGGCCAATCAAACTAACCAACACGTCTTTCAGGCTGTGGGAGGAAACCCACGCAGACACGGGGAGAACATGCAAACTCTGCACAGACAGTGACCCAAGCCGGGAATCGAACCCGGCTCCCTGGCACTGTGAGGCAGCAGTGCTAACCACTGTGCCGCCCTATTTGGCTGTGATGGAAACGGGCTCAATTAACTGTCAAAATTGTTTTGTACATTTTAACTCTCTTAACATTTTCCCCCATGACATGGAACTTGTGCCCCGACAGGTTCAAGTTTATGGTGTAGCTCAATCTTGTCTCCTGAGTAGTAATGCCCGATAGAGAAGTTCTCACCCAAAACTTCTACTTGCCTTTACACCACTTCTTGAATAACAACTCAGTTGAACATTTATGTAAATATTAAAGTTTATTTATTAGTGCCATAAGTAGGCTTACATTACACTGCAATGAAGTTACCGTGAAAATCCCCTAGTCGCCACACTCGGGCACCTGTTCGGGTACACTGAGGGAGAATTCAGCATGGCCAATGCACCCTAACCAGCACGTCTTTTGGACTTTCTTCTTTGTCAGTTAGGAAAAGCAATGCGTTCTTGTGATGGAAGACTACCCAGAAACAGAAATTTGAAAATACCACAAGATTCTGTGACACATCAATTGCAAAAGCAGAATTTAGTGCCAGTACCAGCACCACAACAGATCATACGGAGATAATACACACACTTCTGCTTTTTAGGCAGCCCCTCAGACTCAGTTCAATGGGTTTCCAGATGGTCACCAAGCGATTCGCAATGAGGAACTATACGGGGCAGCAAAGACAGACATACACGCACAGTTGCGCACACATACAGACAAACACACACACATGCACACACACACACACACAAAGAGGAAGAAAAACAAAGTTCTACAAAGTTAAAATATTAATATATTGAAAATAAATTTTCTGCTTTAGACGAAATGAACAAGAAGCAATGAAAATCTAAAATAAAAACTGGAATGGCCTCTTTCTGTGCCGTAGGGCTTCTATGATTCCTATGATATGTTGGTATACAGCATTTAGAAAAAGGAAGTATCTGTTAAAGCTTTGAATAAAAAAAAACCCTTTGGCAGTTCGTGTGGTCAATCTCAGATAGCAGCTGTGATCATTATCAAAATGAAGGATCTTACTTTAGTTTGTTCGGTCTTATCAAAGACTCCACTATACCCCATTCATTTTTGTGTGTGAGTTTCTAATTCTGATGAAGGTTATGTACCAATTAGGAGCAGGAGTAGGCCATTCAGCCCCTTTAGCCTACTCTGCCACTCAATAAGATCATGGCTGATCTGATTGTAACTTAACCCACATTCCTGCCTGTGCTTGATAACTTTCACCCCCTTGTTAATCAAGAATCTTTGTAGCGCTGCCTAAAAAAATTCAAAGATTCTGCTCCCACTGCCTTTTGAGGTAGAGAGTTCTAGCCACTCACTACCCTCTCTCCTCATCTCTGTCCGAAGACTTGATGGTTTGAGTTATAAGGAGAGGCTGGATAGACTGGGACTTTTTTCTCTGGACCGTAGAAGGCTGAGGGGTAATCTTATAGAGGGTAAACTTGCTTTGTGATTCTCGATATCATTAAGAGTGTCAGATTGTTGTACCTGGTTATTTTACTCTACATTTATTGCAGTAAGATAATTCATATCTTAGTTAACAAGACATGTTGTCAGAGTCGCATGGTGATTTGAATGTCACTGCTAGAGGACGCTTGATTACAGTGGTCGATGTACACTGAAAAGCCCTCTCAAGAGGGGAACAACTTCTCAGCAATAATGAGGGGCATAGATCAGCTAGATAGTCAATATCTTTTCCCAAAGGTAGGGGAGTCTAAAACTAGAGGGCATAAGTTTAAGTTGAGAGGGGAGGGATACAAAAGGGTCCAGAGGGGCATTTCCTTCACACAGAGGGTGGTGAGTGTCTGGAATAAGCTGCCAGAGGTAGTAGTAGAGGCAGGTACAATTTTGTCTTTTAAAAAGCATTTAGACATTACATGGGTAAGTCGGGTATAGGGGGATATGGGCCACATGCGGGCAATTGGGACTAGCTTAGGAGTTTTTTAAAAAAAGGGCAGCATGGACAAGTTGTGCTGAAGGGCCTGTTTCCATGCTGTAAACTTCTGACTTTAAATGAGCAACCCCTTACTTTTAAACAGTGACCCCTAGTTCTAGAATCTCTGACAAGAGGAAGCATCCTCTCCACATCCAACCTTGTCAATACTCCCTCATGATCTTATATGTTTCGATCAAGTCATAGAACAGTACAGCACAGAACAGGCCCTTCGGCCCACGATGTTGTGCCGAGCTTTATCTGAAACCAAGATCAAGCTATTCCACTCCCTATCATCCTGGTGTGCTCCATGTGCCTATCCAATAACCGCTTAAATGTTCCTAAAGTGTCTGACTCCACTGTCACTGCAGGCAGTCCATTCCACACCCCAACCACTCTCTGCGTAAAGAACCTACCTCTGATATCCTTCCTATATCTCCCACCATGAACCCTATAGTTATGCCCCCTTGTAATAGCTACATCCACCCGAGGAAATAGTCTTTGAACGTTCACTCTATCTATCCCCTTCATCATTTTATAAACCTCTATTAAGTCTCCCCTCAGCCTCCTCCGCTCCAGAGAGAACAGCCCTAGCTCCCTCAACCTTTCCTCATAAGACCTACCCTCCAAACCAGGCAGCATCCTGGTAAATCTCCTCTGCACTCTTTCCAGCGCTTCCACATCCTTCTTATAGTGAGGTGACCAGAACTGCACACAAGTCATCTCTTACTCTTCTAAACTCCAGTATTTGTAAACCATCTCTAACACATTTACATCTTTCCTTAAATAAGGAGACCAATACCGTACACAATACTCCAGAAGTGATCTCACCAATGCCCTGTACAACTGAAGCATAACCTCCCTACTTTTGCAATCAATTCCCCTCACAATAAACAATAGTGTTCTATCAGCTTTCCCAATTACTTGTTGTACCTTTTATGATTCATGCACTAGCACACCCAGATCTCTCTGCACTTCAGAGCTCTGCTGTCTCTCGCCATTTAGATAACAAGCTTCTATTTTTATCTTTCCACCTATCTTTTATGTCATCAGCAAATGCAGTAACCATCCCTTCAATCTCTGCATCCAATTTGTATAACGTGATTCCAAAAAGTTAACCTGTCTTCCTTTGCAAACATTTGTTGTACCTAATTATTTTACTCTACATTTATTGCAGTAAGATAATTCATATCTTAGTTAACAAGACATGTTGTCAGAGTCGCATGGTGATTTGAATGTCACTGCGAGAGGACGCTTGATTACAGTGGTCGATGTACACTGAAAAGCCCTCTCAAGACACAGAGGGGAACAATTTCTCAGCAATTACTTATTTTTGTTTCCTCTTGATTAAACTACCACGGTACAATGAGCTGCTGAAGGGGTTGCCAACAGTTTTCTCATCAAACCAAGTGGGACCTACAAATGCAATAGCGGTCAGTTGCTTGCTCTCTTGCCAATAGCTCAGCAGAAAAATGCACCAGTTAGTGATTACAGAACTGGAATCTGACACTCTTAATGATATCTAGAATCACAAAGCAAGTTTCACCTGGCTTTATTCAATTTCTAGGAACATTTAGCAATTAGTTAACAAAGATTTAGTTCCAGGTACTCACAGAGATCCGTGCTGGGTCAGTTATTCCCAAGACACGTGTAACGCAACACCATAAGCTGCAGATGACTACCCAGCTGAAATATGACAGCTGCTTAACTTAATACTATAATAGGGCTCTATAAAACTGTCACTCTTTACAGTCCGTACATTGCTGGATTGTCCAAGACCAACACCTCTTTGTTGGTGTTTTCAGCCGGAATCCAAATGCACCATCTGTAATCATTCTAGAAAGAGGTAGCAATAACACTGAAGTCTTGCTTAGCTTTTAAGAACAAGACTCCTTTGCGCTTGCTTGTAATTGTCACTCTAAACGGTATGGGGAAAAAGTCCGCTGGTTCATTTAGCCCACCCCATGCAGTCATGACGACTTGGGCATCAAGTGTCAGCTCTGGCTCAATTAGTAGCACTCTGGCTGCTGAGTCAGGGACCAAGTGAGCTCAAGTCCCACTCAAGATACTTGAGCACACGATCCAAGCTGTTGCTACCAGTGCCGTACGGAGGAAACATTGCACTAATGGAGGTGCCTTCTTTGGGATTAGTGTCCTCTGTTAAACCGAGGTCCCACCTGCCCTCATCACCTCACGACTTTGAAACAAAGAGGAGTTTTACCTCGTGCAATATTGATCAATATTTATTCCTCAGCTAATATCACCAGAACAGATTATCTGGTCATTATCTATTGCTACTTGTGGGCTTGCTATATACAAATTGACTGCCACATTTTGTAAACTATTACAGTGACTACACTTCAAAGGTGTGGAGATGTTGGCGTTGGAACTGAGGTGGGCAGAGTAAAAAGATTCACAACACCAGGTTAAAGTCCAACAGGTTTATTTGGTATCACGAGCTTTCAGAGCGCTGCTCCTTCATCATCTGATGAAGGCGCAGCGCTCTGAAAGCTCGTGATTCCAAATAAACCTGTTGGACTTTAACCTGGTGTTGTGAGACTTCTTACTGTATACTACAAAGAGCACTGCATTGACTGTAAAATAATCTGGGGTGTTCCGAGGTGGCGAAAGGCACAACCTGGGCAGAATATTCTGCTCTCCCAAGCGTTTGGTGGCAGAGAGCAGGTGAGTGGTTGACAGGTGCAGACCCCACCATCTTCCCTCCTCCACCCTGACTGAGTGTGTAGTGAGGAGACCCGTGCATGGTCTGGCTGCTCTGCCGCCAATTGAGGCTGTAAGTGGGACATCAATGCCCACTTAATACTTGCATTAACCCAGCAGCAGGCAGGGGGCTAGCCATATGGGGAGCACAACAAGAAAATCCTGATGTGTTTGCTTGCAGGCTCCCAGGTAAATTCAAAGACAGTCAGTGCCTGATTGAGCAACACGCATCAGAGACTGCTGAAAGTCACCCCATGTAAAATTCCTTCACCCCCATCTCCTGCAACCCCCACCCTGCCAATGTTCACCCTTGGGCCGAGATCTTGGACGGGTATAGCATCGGGCGCAGCCATCTCTTCCCCAGTGGTGCTACTGAGCATGGAAGAGTTATAGAATCATAGAATCCTAGAATGCAGAATGAGGCCGTTCGGCCCATCGACTCGGCACCAACCACAATCCCACCCAGGCTCGAAACTCACAACCCCATGCATCCACCCTAGCTAGTCCCCCTGGCACCAAGGGAGAAATTAGCATGTTAGTAAGGTACCTAACAGGTCAATGGCAATGAGAACACAACAATCAGAGGAACACTTGTAATCATAGAATCCCTACAGCGCAGAAGAACGCCATTCGACCCATCGAGTCTGCACCGACCACAATCTCACTCTCGTAACCCCACACATTTACCCTGCTGATCCCCTGACACTAAGGGCCAATTTAGCATGGCCAATCCACCTAACCTGCACATCTTTGGGCTGTGGGAGGAAACTGGAGCACCCGGAGGAAACACACGCAGACACGGGAAGAACGTGCAAACTCCACACAGAGAGTCGCCCGAGGCCAGAATTGAACCCGGGTCCCTGGCGCTGTGATGCAGCAGTGCTAACCACTGTGCCACCCAGTTACCGACATCTGATTGACAGACAGCTCTGAGTGAGCAGCACTTCCACCAATGTCTTTGGGGCTGGGGGGAAGGACTACCATTGATCTGTTAGGTGCCTTACTAACGCACAATGCAGTGGCCCTTCAAATAAAAGATGAAGTGACACGCGGCTCTCGCTGGCTGTGCAGCCAGAGCTATAGAACACCGAAAAACTCAGCCAATGTGTGACATCTTACTCAATGGTTTCATTTTAAAAGTTCTCTAGTTCAAAACATCTTAGAAAAAAGGCTGTCTAAAATGCAAAAGAATACCTGTCCTAGTTTTGAAATTTTTCATGTTGCATTGATTCTTAAAGATTTTACATCCTGGGACAGTTTAAAACGGGGCGGCACGGTGGCACAGTAATTAGCACCGCTGCCTCACAGCGCCAAGGACTCGGGTTCGATTCCCGACTCGGGTCAGTCACTGTCTGTCTGTGTGGGGTTTGTACGTTCTCTCCGTGTCTGCGTGGGTTTCCTCCGGGTGCTCCGGTCTCCTCCCACAGTCCAAAGTGGGATTGGCCACGCTAAATTGCCACATAGTGTCAGGGAGACTAATAGGTAAATGCATGGGGTTATGGGGGTAGGGCCTGGGTGGGATTGTGATCGGTGCACACTCGATGGGCCAAATGGTCTCCTTCTGCAAAGTAGTGTCTTCTATGAAAACATAAACACTGGGATAAAACATCCTTCCAGAAAAATACTCAATTAGAAAGTTCTAAAGAAACACTGCAAGGCTCTCACAACTTCTCGAAGTTGATGAGGTAGCCTCATTTTATTTTGGGCTCCAAATAGATTACATGTAAACAACAGGAGTGTAAGACTCAAATCACTCCCACTGTACTTTACAAAAAAAATCAACTGATGGAAAACGTGCAGCTCCCGCACCACTGGATGTCTGGCATTTCTACAGCAGCAGAGGCTAATTTTTCTCTGGGTATCGTGTTGTGAAATGCAGCCAGGTTCATCAGCTCCATTTCTGGCCCATGTATGGCAGCAGAGGTTGCAGCGATTGGGAATGACTGAACAGACTGTCTTTACTTTTCGAAAGAAAAACAAAGAGGCAAGCTGACGGAGTTTAAAAGGATGAACAGGTTGATGCAAAGAGAATGTTTCTACTTACAGGAGAATCCAAAACCAGTGGCCATAAGCCCAAGGCAACTGCTGATGAATCCAACAGGGAAACAGGAGAAATGTCTTTAGTCAGAGGAGTGGTGAGAATGTGGAACTGGCTCCCACAGGAAGTGGTTGAGGCAAAATACTTAGATGCTTTGAAAAAGAAACTAGATGAGTAAATAAGAAAACAAAGGGAATAGAAAGATGTGCTGTAAGGCTGAGACGAGGAGGAATATAAACAACAGAGAAGTTGCGCCAAATGGCTTGATTCTGTGCCCGATATTCTATATTTTTTTCCTTTTTGTATGGTGCATAATAGAGCTGTTACCACAAGCCGCGGGGAAGAGAGAAGGGAGAAAGAAATAAAAAGATATTTTGATCAAATTGGATGAAGTAGGGTGGAAGAGGCTTGTGCAGCGCATAAATTGAGCCATAGGGCCTGCTTCTGTGCTACAATTAGTATACAAAACCCACTCCGGCGCCTGTTCGGGTTACACTGAGGGAGAATTTAGCACGTCCAATGCACATAACCAATACGTCTTTCAGACTGTGGGAGGAAACCGGAGCACCCGGAGGAAACCTACACATACACGGGGAGAACGTGCAAACTCCACACAGACAGTGACCCAAGCCAGGAATCAAACCCGGGTCTCTGGCGCTGAGAGGCAGCAGTGCTAACCACTGTGCCACCATGCACAGTATTCCATTACACTCAGACTTGTGCCTTGTAGATGGGTGGGCAGGTTTTAGAGAACCCGGAGGTGAGTTATTCACTGTACGGTTCCCAATCCCTGACCTGCTCTTGTAGCCACAGTATTTATATGGCTGGTATAGTTCACTTTCTGGTCAATGGCAACCCCCTGGATGTTGATAGCAGGGGGAATCAGTGATTGAATTTCATGGGGAGATGGTTCAATTCTCTCTTATTGGAGATGGTCATTGCCTGGCACTTGTGTGTCACGAATGTTACTTGACACTTATTAGCCCAAGACTGAATGTTGTCAGGATCTTGCTGCATGCTGACATGCTTCAGTAGCTGTGGGGTCATGAATAGTGTTCAACATTGTGCAATCATCAGCACATTTCTGACTTTATGATAAAGTGAAAGTTATTGATGAAGATGGTCGGGCCTTGGACACTATTGTGAAGAGCTCCTGCAGTGATCTTCCACGACTGAAATAATTTACCTCCAGTACCACAAGCATCTTCCTTTGTACTAGGCACGACTCCAATCTGTGTACTGGTATTGTCACTGGGCTAGTAATCCAGCTTGATGGTAATGATAGAGTGGGAGATATACCAGCCGATGTGAAGTCACAGATTATAGTTGAATACAAATCTGATGCCCCATAGCTCCTCATAGACATGCTGTTTTGAGATGATTGCAACGAGTTGGCCTTTAATCAAAAGAAATTCACAACACTAAACTGATATTCTGCCACGCACACTTCTTGATTGTTGTGTTGTTAAAGTGGCAAAATGAAAGCTTTGACAAACATTCAACAGAAAACACCACATCTGGCAAGGAAATTAATGAGCGCCTGAAACTTCATAACCACCTTGCAGTTACAGGACAGTTACGGATTTTGTTTGAAGAAAACAACTCTTTAAAAAGTAAACACTATTAAGCTATTCTGCATGATTGCCTCACTTGCTACAAGATTTCAGGCTGCCACAACCCCAAGAGGAAGGCACAAGAGGATGGGGTCATCTGTCCCACCATCAGGCTGAAATGCCCTTCCCAATGCAGAGCTCCAGGGACAACTTGCTCTAAATGGGAAGATTGGTGCACATAATTTGAGATGGATGTCTTCAATGTCAAAAACAAATCATGACATTGATTCATTAAAGTCACCCTCAACCCCAACCTGCAATCCACAGCAAATAACAGAGGTAACATCAGCTATGCACATCATTGAGCAATACAAACAGATGGGTATTGACAGTTATTTCACCTTTATCACTTCTAATAAAAATAATTCCAATTAAACATAATGTCAATATTGCTCAGTCATGAAGGTTGATTTCCTCCAAAATTAATTCACTGCATCGAACAAAACAATAATTCGACACTAGTAAACTACACCAGAGGCTTAAATACTCACTGCACGGTCTTTAAGGCTCATTTCTGAGTGAAGTTTTCTTCACTCTGGACAACCTCCATGTTTCTGGCTTCACTCAATATTTAGGCCCCGGTTAGAAACGCCCCTAGCAACCTCCCGGCTAACCTAACCTGCCAGCGGAAGTTGCCTGCCTCACGACTGACATCCTAACCTGCTAGCGGCCGGAGCGCGCGGACCCGGGGGGGGCGGGGCTGTCCCGTGACGTCATCTGTCACTCAGAGCCGCAAAGTCACCTGCAGGGTCTTCCGCACATAGCGCCAGCTCAACGCTTGGTGGCTTGGAGGTGTAACTGCACCTGGAAGCCAATTGCTGTCCTAGAATCCCCACCTCAGCTACACGTCTGGCCAGCTACACCCAGTGTCCCAAACTCACCCACACACCTGGCACCAACCCAGTGTCCTAAACTCACCCACACACCTGGCACCAACCCAGTGTCCTAAACTCACCCACGCACCTGGCACCACTCCAGTGAACTAAACACCTGATGAAGGAGCCTGAGACTCGGAAAGCTAGTGCTGCCAAATAAACCTGTTGGACTTTAACCTGGTGTTGTGAGACTTCTTACTGTGCATCTCATCAAACCAACTGCCTGAAGTATGAAGTTATGTATGTTGGGGGCATGCCCCTTTAAGAGAATGAGTCAGATGACTTTGGGACTGCGCTGACTGTGCTAGGATAACAGGCTAGGATAGGGTGGCATGATGGCACAGTGGTTAGCACTGCTGCCTCAGAGCTCTAGGGACCCGGGTTCGATGCTCGGGTCACTGTCTGTGTGGAGTTTGCGCGTTCTCCCCATGTCTGCGTGGGTTTCCTCTGGGTGCTCCAGTTTCCTCCCACAGTCTGAAAGATGTGCAGGTTAGGTAGATTGGCTGTGCTAAATTGCCCCTTAGTGTCAGGGGGATTAGCAAGGTAAATAGGTGGGGTTATGGGAATAGGGGCCAAATGGACCCTTTCTGCACTGCAGGGATTCTATAAAGACGTATTAATAAACAGTTCCATTAGTTTGCTACCACTGACCTTGTGGTTTATTATTAGTCTCAATATCAGACCACAAACATTATATGAAATCTAGCTCAAAAGCATTCTGCTGAACAGAGTGTTTGCTTAACTGGGGGAATTTGGTGAGTGAAAGATTTGATTTGATTTAATATTGTCACATGTATTAACATACAGTGAAAAGTATTGTTTCGTGCACGCTATACAGATAAAACATACCGTTCAAAGAGAAGGAAACGAGAGAGTGCAAAATGTAGTGTTACAGTCATAGCTAGGGTGTAGAGAAAGATCAACATAATGCAAGGTAAGTCCATTCAAAAATCTGACAGCAGCAGGGAAGAAGCTGTTCTTGAGTCGGTTGGTACGTGACCTCCGACTTTTTCCCGAAGGAGGAAGGTGGAAGAGAGAATGTCCGGGGTGTGTGGGGTCCTTAATTATGCTGATTGCTTTGCCGAGGCAGCAGGAAGTATAGACAGAGTCGATGGATGGGAGGCTGGTTTGCGTGATGGATTGGGCTACATTCATGACCTTTTGTGGTTCCTTGCGGTCTTGAGCAGAGCAGGAGCCATACCAACCTGTGATACAACCAGAAAGAATGCTTTCTATGGTGCATCTGTAAAAAATGCTGAAAGTCGTAGCTGACATGCCAAATTTCCTTAGTCTTCTGAGAAAGTAGAGTTCAGCACAGTGAGGGATGAGGTGCTGTTTCTGGTCTTTTACAGAACAAGGAGTGGTTTAAGATATGGAGCAAGTGGCAGGTGATCAGGTAGATGATTTTGTTAGGTTTCTTTTTTCTCTAAACTGGGCAGTCATTTAAAATTGTACCAAGGAAATATAAGCGCTATATTACAAAGTTATTGATTAACTAGTTTAACTACTTAGTTTTATAAAGGTATACAGCACAGCAAAAGACCATTTGGCCTATCGCAGCTGTACTGGTCAAAGACAAACCATCTAACTATTCCAATCCCATTTTCCAGCACTTGGCCTATAGCCTTGTATGTCTTGTCATTGTAAGTGCACATCTAAATACTTCTTAAAAGTTACGAGGGTTTCTGCATCCACCACCTTTTCAGGCAGAGTGGCAGACTCCCCAAAGCCTGTCCACAATCTACAAAGCACAAGTCAGGAGTGTGATGGTATACACTCCACTTGCCTGGATGGGTGCAGCTCCAACAACACTCAAGACATCCAGGACAAAGCAGCTGCTTGAATAATACCCCAGCCGCCCCCTTAAACATTCACTCCCTCAGGTTGAGAGTGCAGTTAATAAAACATAAAGTATCCTACACCTTATTAACAGATACAGGAGCAAGAAGATTATGTTAAACTCTTATAAAACACTGGTTCAGCCTCAACTATAGTATTGCATCCAGTTTTGGGCACCACACTTCAAGAGAGATGTTAGAGAGAGAATGCAGAAAAGATTCACGAGAATGGTTCTAGGTATGACGGGCTGCATTTATGTGGATAGAGTGGAGAAGTTGGGACTGTTTTCCTTACAAAAAGGAAGCTTAAATGAAGATTTGATCGAGGTATTCAAAACCATGAGGGATCTGGACAGGGTAGATTGGGAGAAACTGTTTTCATTGATGGAAAAACTGAAAACAAGGGGGCATTGGCAAAAGAAGCAACGGTGACATGAGGAGAAATGTTCTCCCATAGCAAGTGGTTGTAGAATCAGGGATGCATTGGTTGATTTGATTTATCACATGTATTCAGATACATTTGAAAAGTATTGTTTCTTGCGCACTATACAGACAAAACATACCATTCATGGAGTACATAGGGAAGGAAAGCAGAGGGTGCAGAATATAGTGTTACAGTCATAGCTAGGGTGTAGAGAAAGATCAGCTTAATACATGGTGGGACTATTCAAAAGTCTGAGCAGCAGGGAAGAAGCTGTTCTTGAGTCGGTTGGTATGTGTTTTCAGACTTTTGTATCTTTTTCCCGACAGAAGAAGTTGGAAAAGTATGTACTGCAAGGTGTGTGGTGGAGGCAGACCCAATCGAGGCCTTCGAAAGGCGATTATCGGAAAAAGGAAGAACATGCAGGCCCATGGGGAGAAGGTGGTGGAGCGGCACTAGGTGAATTGCTCAATCTGAGAACCAATGCAGACAAGATGGGTTGAATGGTCGCAGACACAGGAGGCCATTCTGTGATTCATAGCGAGACAAAGCCCTTTCATTTTTGATCTTCATCAAGGACAAAACAGTCTCCAAGTCACTCTCCAGTAAACACAGCTCTGAGCATCACTGAGTTTAAAGGTTTTTCATTAGTAGGTTTACATTAACACTGCAATGAAGTTACTGTGAAAATCCCCTAGTCGCCACATTCTGGCACCTGTTCGGGTACACTGAGGGAGAATTTAGCACGGCCGATGCACCCTAACCAGCACGTCTTTCAGACTGTGGGAAGAAACCCACACAGACACATGCAGACTCCGCACAGACAGTGACCCAAGCCGGGAATCAAACCCAGGTCCCTGGTGCTGTAAAGCAGCAGTGCTAACTGCTGCGTTGCGGAGTGAATGTGGATACTAGTGTGAAAGTTATCTCCAACATGTCCAGTCATTCCAATCTGTTAAAATTTAACATTATCCTCACATTTCAAAATACTTCCAGCTGCATCAAAGTAAAAAGTAAATCTACACTAATTTCTAAATCTTCAATACACATAACAGTCCTTCAGCCTCATTTCTGAGTGAAGTTTTCTTCACTCTGGACAACCTCCATGTTTCTGGCTTCACTCAATATTTAGGCCCCGATTAGAAACGCCCCTAGCAACCTCCCGGCTAACCTAACCTGCCAGCGGAAGTTGCCTGCCTCATGACTGACATCCTAACCTGCTAGCGGCCGGAGCGCACTGACCCGGGGGGGCGGGGCTGTCCCGTGACGTCATCTGTCACTCAGAGCCGCAAAGTCACCTGCAGGGTCTTCCCCACACAGCGCCAGCTCAACGCTCGGTGGCTTGGAGGTGTAACTGCACCTCCAGAAGTTGTCCTAGAATCCCCACCTTAGCTACACATCTGGCCAGCTACACCCAGTGTCCCAAACTCACCCACACACCCGGCACCAACACAGTGTCCCAAACTCACCCACACACCTGTCCCCACCCCAGTGTCCCAAACACATGGCACCAACCCAGTGTCCCAAACTCACCCACACACCTGGCACCAACTCAGTGTCCCAAACACACCCACACACCTGGCACCAACCCAGTGTCCCAAACTCACCCATACACCTGTCCCCACCCCAGTGTCCCAAACTCACCCATACACCTGTCCCCATCCCAGTGTCCCAAACACACCCAAACGCATGGCACCAACCCAGTGTCCCAAACTCACCCACACACCTGGCACCAACCCAGTGTCCCAAACTCACCCACACACCTGGCACCAACCCAGTGTCCCAAACTCACCCACACACCTGTCCCATCCCAGTGTCCCAAACTCACCCATACACCTGTCCCCACCCCAGTGACCCAAACACATGGCACCAACCCAGTGTCCCAAACTCACCCACACACCTGTCCCCATCCCAGTGACCCAAACACACCCACACACCTGGCACCAACCCAGTGTCCCAAACTCACCCACGCACCTGGCACCAACCCAGTGTCCCAAACTCACCCACACACCTGTCCCCATCCCAGTGACCCAAACACACCCACACACCTGGCACCAACCCAGTGTCCCAAACTCACCCACACACCTGTCCCCATCCCAGTGACCCAAACACACCCACACACCTGTCCCCACCCCTGTGTCCCAAACTCACCCACACACCTGGCAATACCCAGAGCCATAGTTGCAGGCATGAATCTGATAGTGTCCATAAGAACTTGCATTTTCATAGCACCCTTCAAAAGATACACTGCATCACCGACAGAGTTCCCAACTCTCCCTACACCTCTCTAACTCTCTTTCCTCATTTAAGGCATTGTTTAAACCTACCTCTTTAACCAAGCTTTTAATCGTCTGACCTAATATTTCCCTGTGGATAAAAGCAAATTACTGCGGATGCTGGAATCTGAAACCAAAAGAGAAAACGCTGGAAAATCTCAGCAGGTCTGGCAGCATCTGTGGGGAGAGAAAAGAGCTGACGTTTCGAGTCCAGGTGACTCTTTGTCACAGCTCATAAATGTACGTTGTTGTTGTTAACCACTCATAGAATCATACGCCAGAATGCTACCGCCTCACCCACCATGGGGTCAGAGCAGGCGTGGACAACGGAAATGTCTGTTGACCTCGGGTGAGAATTTCCGGTCTCGCTTGAGCGAGGCCGTAAAGTCCACCCATAGAATCACACAGTGCAGAAGGAGGCCATTCAGCCCATCTCTGCACCAACCTCAATCCCACCCAGACCCTCTCTCCATAACCCCACGCGTTTACCCTAGCTAGTCCCATTGACACTAAGGGGCGATTTAGCATGGCCAATCCACCTAACTCGCACATCTTTGGAGTGTGGGAGGTAACCGGAGCACTGGGAGGAAACCCACGCAGACACAGGGAGAATGTGCAAACTCCACACAGACAGTGACCCAAGCCAGGAATCGAACTTGGGTCCCTGGCGCTGTGAGACAGCAGTGCTTGCCACAATGCCACCCCATGAAAGAGAGTCATAGAGTCATAGAGATATACAGCAAGGAAACAGGCCCTTCAGCCCAACTCATTCATGCTGACCAGGTTTCCTAAACTGAACTAATCCCATTTGCCTCCGTTTGGCCCATATCCCTCTAAATCTTTCCCATCCATGTACTCGTCCAAATGTATTTTAAATATAATTGTACCTGCCTTTACCACCTCCTTTGGCAGCTCATTCTACGTATGCACCACCCCGTGTGTGAAAAAGTTTCCCCTCAGGCCCCTTTTAAATCTTGCCCCTCTCACCTTAAACCTACGCCCTCCAATTTTGGACTCCCCCTGCCCTGGGGAAAAGACCTTGGCTATTCACCTTATCTATACCCCTCATGATTTTATAAACATCTATAAGGACACCCCTCATCCTCTTACGCTCCAGGGAAAAAAGTCCCGGCCTATCCAACCTCTCCCTATAATTTAAACCACCCAGTCCCAGTAACGTCTGTGTAAATCTTTTTTTTTTGGCACCCTTATTAGTTTAATAGCAGGAGTGTCGAAGATTTGAAGAATAATCCCCAGGAGAATGCTGTGTACAACCTTGGAGAAAAGCCAATAGGAAAAAAAAATGTTATTTGTATCATTTTCCTGGGCCATTTCTCTCTACCAGATATAAAAATATTGAAATTGGGAAAATAAAGGATGCTTGAATGACAGCCAACTGTATGTTTTTGCTTTCCAATTGGCATTAGCAAGCAGTGTGTCACAGGGATGGATGTGTTGGCCAACTAATGGCTTAAACATGTGGACAAGTCATGTGCTGAAACCTTCAGGAGTACTTTTAATCAAACATGGCAACCTTACATTGAAGGGATACTGCTCAAAAGAAAACTCCCCGTGGCATTAAAAATAAAAAAAAACTGTCTCTTTTATTCTCGTTAAACACTTTTATTGCATTGGAATTTGGTCTATTTGACAATGGGCCAAGACTCATCCAACTGGGTAATGAAAAGTTGAAATAATTTCGCCACTGGTCTACGTAAGGCAGCGTGCTTCGAGGATGAATGTGTCGGACAACCGGTAGTGGCATTGGGCATGGAGAGGTGTGGATGGACTGTGAGATCACGTGAACAAATCTCGAGGAATACATCCAACTGGAGTTAGCCCCACTATTCACAGCCAATGAACTACTTTTCAAATGTAGTGAGTGTTGTTTTCGAGGCAAACATGGCAGTGAATTTATGCACTGCAAGATTCCAAAAACCACAAATGAGATCATCTAGCTTTGGTGGTGTTGAGAGAGGGAAGAATGTCAAACTCCTTGAACCTCGTCCAATTTCCCATAAGATTATTAACATCTGCGTGAACAAGAGTAGAAAAAGACCTCAATTTAACATAAAACATATGAATCCTACAGTGCAAAAGGAGCCCATTTGGCCCATCGAGCCTGCACCAACCACAATCCCACCCAGACCCTATCCTGTAACCCCACGCATTTACCCTGCTAGTCCCCCTGATACTACAGTCAATTCAGCATGGACAATCCATCTAACCCACACATCTTTGCACTGTGGGAGGAAACTGGAGCACCCAGAGGAAACCCACGCAGACACGGGGAGAGCGTGCAGACTCCACACAGACAGTCACCCGACGCCAGGATTGAACCTGGGTCCCTGGCGCTGAGAGGCAGCAGTGCTGACCACTGTGTTGTCATGTTGCTCTATGATTATACAGAAGGAGGCCATTCGGCCCATCGGGTCTGTACCGACCACAATTTCCACCAACCCCCTCCCCCAGGCCCTATTCCCGTAACCCCATGCATTTACCCTGTTAATCCCCCTGACAATAGGGTCAATTTAGCATAGCCAATCAACCCAACCCGCACATCTTTGGACTGTAGGAGGAAACCGGAGCACCCAGAGGAAACCCATGCAGACACAGGCAGAATGTGCAAACTCCACACAGACAGCGACCCGAGGCCGGAATCGAACCCGGATCCCTGGCGCTGTGAGGCAGCAGTGCTAACCACTGTGCCACCGTGCCACCCTATGACTCTGTGAACTTCACATAAGAGATGATGCCTCAGACAATGCAACATTCCCTCAGTACTGCACTGGCTTAGATTACATGCTCAATTCTGAAATGAGGCTTGAACCGACCATCTATGAGTCTGTTGTATCAAGTTGGCAGAAAGTACAAAATTGAACGGTACGAAGCAGCCTTCGCAATGGAGGAGCTGTGGCAACTCAATTTAACATTAAAGAATTGTGTGGATTTTCCAAATCACTGTCTCAGTGGAACAGGTGTGGATTGGGAAATCAGGCCGGTAACATTAAGCCCCCTTTCATGCTTAATGCACACAATCTTCTGCAGGCAGGAATTTCTGTACAGCAGAGTCTCACACGCACTGTGCAAGACCCTCTCAAAAGGTCCCAAAATATGCCAATGAATACAAGTGACCTGACAGCAATATTTCCTGAGTTTGATGCTGGGAATGCAATGTGCTAACGAGGCCTGTATAAATGAGCGAGGAGTTCTTGTCGTGGAGCGGGAATCGTCCCACCCTCTGAGCCACAAGGTCTGGATTCAACTCCCACTCCCAAGACTTGATGGGAAAGGATGGTGCATTAATATGTGGGCGGAATGGTGGCACACTGGTTAGCACTGCTGCCTCACACCTCCAGGAACCTGGGTTCGATTCCCGGCATGCGTCACTGTCTGTGGGGAGTCTGCACGTTCTCCCCGTGTCTGCGTGGGTTTCCTCCGGGTCCTCCGGTTTCCTCCCACAGTCCAAAGATGTGTGGGTTAGGTGCATTGGCTGTGCTAAATTGCCCATAGTGTCCTGAGATGTGTAGGTTAGAGGGATTAGTGGGGTAAATGTGTGGGGTTGTGGGGATAGGACTTGGGATGGGCTTGTTGTCGGTGCAGACTCGAATGGCCTCCTTCTGCACTGTAAGATTTCTATGATCAAACAGGTTGAGTAGCAACCTGTAGGTCCTTCCAAACACACCAATGGATTGTGGTAAGAGTTGGAATGATACCTGGCCAGCCATGTGATGGAAAGTAATTGGAGCCTCTACCATCCCTATCCTTAACTCCTGGCTAAAACATGCATGTAAAATTGCAACAGTAACAGGGACACATGGAGGTAGAGGGGTTTGAAGGAATGGGGGGGGGGGGGGGGGGGCGTGGGGAGATGGGATAAGGGGTGGTTGTGGTAATGGCTGCATGGCTAGTATGGATCAGATACATGTCAAATCAGACTGTCTGCAGTAACCAGTGCATAAATGACACAAAGGTAGGTAGGAAAGGGGATTCAATAGTCAGGGGCACAGATAGGCGCTTCTGTGGCCACAAAAGGGACTCCAGGATGGTAGCTTGCCTCCCTGGTGCCAGGGTCCTGGATGTCTCTGAGCGGGTACAAAGCATCCTAAAACGGGAGGGAAATCATGGTGCACTATCAATCAAGCAAAGACTAGTTTGTATGCAAGGACAAATAGGCTTTTATTAGCAAAAGACTTGGAGCACACCCATGCCGATGAACTGGTCCAGAGACTGAGGCAGGGGGTGGGGACCAGTCGCCTTTATACCTGGACCAGGGGGGGAGGAGCACCAGGCAGGGCTGGCAGGGGCATGTCCAGGCATGTCACACACACACACAGGCAACAAGCTAACAGTGGTTTACCACAAATCAGACAGATGACAGATGGGTGGCACGGTGGCACTGCTTCTTCACAGCAGCAGGGACCCGAATTCGATTCCCGGCTTGGGTCACTGTCTGTGCGGAGTTTGCACGTTCTCCCCGTGTCTGCGTGGGTTTCCTCCGGGTGCTCCGGTTTCCTCCCACAGTCCAAAGACATGCTGGTTAGGGTGCATTGGCCGTGCTAAATTCTCCCTCAGTGTACCTGAACACGCGCTGGAGTGTGGTGACTAGGGGAATTTCACAATAACTTCATTGCAGTGTTAATGTAAGCTTTACTTGTGACTAATAAATAAACTTTACTTTTACTTCATTGTCCACATTGGCACAAATGATATAGGCAGAAAGTGCAGCGAGGCCCTGCAACGGTAATTTAGGGAGTTAGGTAGAAGATTAAAAAGCAAGACCTCTAGGGTAGTAATCTCAAGATTACTCCCCGTACCACATGCTAGTGAGGCGAGGAACAGGGAGATAGTGCAGGTGAACACGTGGCTAAAGAACTGGTGCAGGAGGGAGGGCCTCAGACTTATGGTTCATTGGGATGTCTTCCAGGGAAGGTGGGGCCTGTACAAGAAGGACGGGTTACACCTGAACTGGAGAGGCATCAATGTCCTGGCTGGGAGGCTTACTAGTGTGGTTCAGGTGGGTTTAAACTTAACGAGGCACTGTGGGTAACGTTCAGAAACAGGGAGGGGGCAGTCACTATGATGGGGGTGTATTACAGGCCTCCCAACGGCCCACAGGAAGTTGAAGAACGGATATGTAAGCAGATTCTGGACAGATGTAGAAATAATAGAGTTGTTGGAGTGAGAGACTTTAATTTTCCTCATATTGACTGGAAATCCCTTAAGGCTAGGGGTTCAGATGGTGAGGAATTTGTTAAGTGTGTCCAGGAAGGTTTTTTGGAACAATATGTAGATAGTCCGACTAGAGAGGGGACTATACAGGACCTGGTACTCAAGAATGAGCCCAGCCAGGTCATCAAAATTGCATTGGGGGAACATGTGGCAAACAGTGATCACAATTCAGTAAGCTTTTGGATACTCATGGAAAAGGACGAGTGTTGTCCGAGGGTTAAGATGCTAAATTGGAGGAAGGCTAACTACAACTGGATTAGGCAGGATTTGGAGGCTGTTTTTTGGGAGAGGCTGTTTGAGGGTAAATCCATATCTGGAATGTGAGAGTCTTTTAAGGAGCAGTTGATCAGAGTACAGGACAGGCAAGTGCCTGTGAAAAGGAAGGACAGGATTCAGGAACCGTGAATGACCAGGGAAATTGCGAATCTAGTCAGAAAGAAAATACATGAGGTCTGGGAACTAAAAACAGATGAAGCATTTGAAGAATACAGGGAAAGTGGAAAAGAACTCAAACAGGGAGTTAGGAGGGCAAAAAGGGGTCACAAAATGTCCTTGGCAGACAGGATTAAGGAGAATCCCAAAGCATTTTATACATATATTAGGAACAAGAGGGTAGCAAGAGAAAGAGTTGGTCCACTCAAGGACAAAGAAGGGAAATTATACGTAGAACCAAAGGAAGTGGGTGAGGTCCTTAATTAATACTTTGCATCGGTATTCACAAAGGAGAGGGACACATCGATCGATGGTGTCTCGGAGCGGTGTGTAAACTCTTTAGAACAAGTCATCATTACGAGGGAGGAAGTGTTAGGTGAATTAAAAAGCATTAAGGTAGACAAAGTCCCAGGGCCAGATGGCATCTATCCCAGATTACTGAAGGAGACAAGAGAGGAAATTGCTGGGCCTCTAACAGAAATCTTTGTTTCCTCATTGGCAACAGGTGAGGTCCCAGAGGATTGGAATTATTTAAGAAGGGTAGCAAGGATAACCCGGGTAATTATAGGCCAGTGAGCTTGACGACAGTGATAGTAAAATTGTTGGAAAAGATTCTTAGGGATAGGATCTATACATATTTGGAACCGAATGGTATTATTAGCAACCGACAGCGTGGTTTAGTACAAGGGAGGTCATGTCTCACTAATTAAATTGAGTTTTTTGAGGAGGTGACAAAAATGATTGACAAGGGAAGAGCCATTAATGTTGTCTACATGAACTTTAGTAAAGCATTTGACAAGGTCCCTCATGGCAGGCTGATGCAAAATGTTAAACCACACAGGATCAAGGGTGAACTAGCTAGATGGATTCAGAACTGGCATGGCCATAGAAGACAGAGTGTAGCGGTGGAAGGGTGTTTTTCTGAATGGAGATCTGTAACTAGTGGTGTTCCGCAGGGATCAGTGCGAGGACCTCTGTTTGTAATATGTATAAATGACTTGGAAGAAAACGTAGTTGGTCCGATTAACAAGTTTGCGGATGATACTAAGATTGCTGGAGTTGCGGATAGTGATAAAGATTGTCAAAAATACAGCAGGATATAGATAAGCTGGAGGATTGGGCGGAGAAATGGAAGATGAAATTCAATCTGGACAAATGCGAGGTGATGCATTTTGGTTGATCCAATTCAAGTAGGAGCTACAAAATAAATGGCAGAACCATCAGGAGCATGGACACACAGAGAGATCTGGG
Source organism: Mustelus asterias (assembly GCF_964213995.1). Classification (NCBI taxonomy): domain Eukaryota; kingdom Metazoa; phylum Chordata; class Chondrichthyes; order Carcharhiniformes; family Triakidae; genus Mustelus; species Mustelus asterias. The sequence continues at coordinate 4,530,027 of NC_135829.1, read as the reverse complement.
AGTACAGGTCCACAGATCCTTAAAAGTGGCAGCACAGGTGGAAAAGGTGGTGACGAAAGAATATGGCACGCTTGTCTTCATCATTTGGGGCATCGAGTATAAAAGCTGGTAAATTATGTTACAGATATATAAAACGTTGGTTAGGCCACATTTGGAATACTGCGTCCAATTCTGGTCGCCACACTACCAGAAGGATGTGGAGGCTTTGGAGAGGGTACAGAAAAGGTTTACCAGGATGTTGCCTGGTATGGAGGATATTAGCTATGAGGAGTGATTGAATAAACTGGGATTGTTCTCCCTGGAAAGACGGAGGCTGAGGGGGTGACCTGATAGAAGTTTATAAAATTATGAGGGGCATAGATAAGGTGAACAGTTGACAGGGCAGTGGCATAATGGTATGGACTAGTAATCCAGAGACCCAGTGTAATGCTCTGGGGACCGGCGTTTGAATCCCACCACGGCAGATGGTGAAATTCAATAAAAATCTGAAATTAAATGTCTAATCATGTTGATTGTTGGAAAAACCCATCTGGTTCACTATTCTCCTTTAGGGAAGGAAATCTGCCATCGTTACCTGGTCTGGCCTACATGTGACTCCAGACCCATAGCAATGTGGTTGACTCTTAAATACCCCCTGAAAGGGCTGAGCAAGACATTCAGTCCAAGGGGCATCTAGGGATGGGCAACAAATGCTGGCCCAGCCAGCGACGCCCATGTTCCACGAACGAATAAAAAAAATGACAATTACAAGTGGGCACAAGTTCAAGGCAAAGGGGGAAAGGTTCAGTGGAGATGTTGGGTGGGGGGGTAAGTTTTTTACACAGAGGGTGGTGGGGGCCTGGGATGCACTGCCAAGTGAGGTGGTTGAGGCAGACACGTTAGTGCCATTTAAAACTTGCCTGGATAGACACATGAACAGGTGGGGAATAGAGGGATAGGACAACGTGATCGGCGCAGACTTGGTGGGCCGAAGGACCTGTTCCTGTGCTGAACTGCTCTTTGTTCTTTGAAAGTAAGTTGTGAAGAGGACATAAGTAGGCTACAAAGGGATATAGAAAGGTTGCGTGAGTGGGCAAAGGCCTGGCATGGTCCTAGAATGTGGGAACATATGATTTTTTTTGGACCAGAGAAATAAAAAAGCATATTATCTGATGTGCTATCAATAAGGCGAAAGACTACCGATATGCCAATATAAGTGTAGGCTTTTATTCACAACAGAATCAGGAGCAGATCCCAACATATAACCAACCTGGACTGAACAAGGGGGAGGAGACAGCCACCTTTATACTAGGTGCCGAGGGGAGGAACCAAACTGGAAGGGGATGTGTCCAGGTATGACAAGCACACACAACGGTGGTCCATATAGGACAAAGGCACAACTGAGGTCCACCACATTATCTAAATGATGAGAGATTGCAGAGCTCTAAGATGCAGAGGGATCTGAGTGTCCGAGTGCATGAATGCAAAAGGTTAGTATGCAGATACAGCAAGTAATTAGGGAAGCTACTAGAATGTTACCAGTTATCATGAGGGGAATTGAATACAAAAGTAGGAAGGTTATGCTTCATTTTTTACAGAGCATTAGTGAGACATAAGAACAATGAACAAGAGTAGGCCATTCAGCCCCTCAAGCCTGCTTCACCATTTCATGGAAACATAGAATCCCTACAGCGCAGAAGAGACCATTCTGCCCATCGAGTCTGCATCAACGTTTTGACAGAGTATCTTTCCCAGGCCCTCTTCCCCCGCCCATGGGGAGGCGATGGCCTAGTGGTATTAGTGCTAGACTATTAATCCAGAAACTCAGCTAATATTCTGGGGACCCAGGTTTGAATCCCGCCATGGCAGATGGTGGAATTTGAATTCAATAAAATATATCTGGAATTAAGAATCTACTGATGACCATGAAACCACTGTCGGAAAAACCCATCTGGTTCACTAGTGTCCTTTAGGGAAGGAAATCTGCCGTCCTTACCCGGTCTGGCCTACATGTGACTCCAGAGCCACAGCAATGTGGTTGATTCTCAGCTGCCCTTGGGCAACAAGGGATGGGCAATAAATGCTGGCCAGCCAGCGACGCCCGTGTCCCACAAATGAATTTTTGAAAAATTGGCATGTATTAAATCTTATTCACGGTGTCATGATGAGTGAACAAGCCTCAGTTCAATCTTGTGGCCCACTGAGATGAAGGAGGGCCACTCATGCGGCCCACACATTAGCCTGGGTTGCCCATGTGTGGTATAAGAGTCTGGCACTGAGTACGGTACTGCCCACACTGTATGTAAAGGAACACATGATCTGAGTCTAGAGGGCAATCTTGTATTGGACAGAGACATGTGTAGAGGTAAGCATGGAGATGTTCCTAGCTTAGATCTTATATTGCATATTTGTATATAGTTATTAATAGTTAATAAACACTTATAGTTCAAACATATAAGATTCAGAACTTCTTCATGAGACTTACCCAAGCTACACACAACATCCTACAACAATATAAGGCCACTTCAAAATGGATTGTTTCCCTGAATCCCACTACTCCCAGGAACAGAAAGATAATTATTAATTTATGGGATGTGGGAGTCATTGGCTGGGCCAGCATTTATTTTCCATCTCTAATTGCCCTTGAACGGAGTGGCTTGCTGGGCATTGCAGAGAGCATTTAAGAATCAACCACATTGTTGAACTGGATTCACATGCAGGCCAGACCGGGTAAGAATAGCAGATTTCCTTTTCTAAAGGAATTAAGCATTAAGGTTCAGGTGGAATCCGATCTTCATATCTCCATTTTGGAGGAATAGATGATTAGTTTCCTAGGTAACTGAAAATTCCCCAAGTTCATAACTCAATTGCGACAGCTGTGAACAAAAGCTGATTTGATTTGATTTGATTTATTATTGTCACATGTATTGGGATACAGTGAAAAATATTGTTTCTTGTGCGCTATACAGACAAAGCATACCATTCATAGAGAAGGAAAGGAGAGAGTGCAGAATGTAGTGTTACAGTCATAGCTAGGGTGTAGGGAAAGATTAACTCAGTGCGAGGTAGGACCATTCAAAGGTCTAATGGCAGCAGGGAAGAAGCTGTTCTTGAGCCAGTTGGTACGTGACCTCAGACTTTTGTATCGTTTTCCCGACGAAAGAAGGTGGAAGAGAGAACGTCCGGGGTGCTTGGGATCCTTAATTATGCTGGCTGCTTTGCCAGCGGGAAGTGTAGACAGAGTCAATGGATGGGAGGCTGGTTTGCGTGATGGATTGGGCTGCATTCACGACTTTTTAAAGTTTCTTGTGGTCTTGGTCAGAGCAGTAGTCATACCAAGCTGTGATACACATGATGAAGGAGCTGTGCTCCAAAAGCTCGTGATTCCAAATAAGCCTGTTGGACTTTAACCTGGTGTTGTGAGACTTCGTACTGTGCCCACCCCAGTCCAACGCTGGTATCTTCACATCATAGCTATGATACAACCAGAAAGAATGCTTTCTATGGTGCATCTGTGAAAGTTGGTGAGTCGTAGCGGACATGTCAAATTTCCTCAGTCTTCTGAAAAAGTAGGCTAGGAAAGTAGATAGGTGAGCTTTCTTAACTATAGTGTCAGCATGGGGGACTAGGACAGGTTGTTGGTGATCTGGACACTTAAAAACTTGAAACCATTTACGATGGAATGTATCATCAACATGTAATTTGCACAGGTAAACCTCTCAAACACCTGGTACTGTATGTCAGACAATTTCACCTTATGGACCAACATTGCCACGCAACAGCTGGGCAAGGAAGCTCATCCACAACTAAATGGCCAAGTCATGAGTCAACTAATTGACCGAGGCTCCGTCTGAAGGAATCTTAATCAGCCAAGATAGTGTTTACATGAACATTTTCCAACCAAGCCCTCTTAGCAGCAATCAGCAACAATAACTCCAGCTGGATTTCATCATTCTCCATTCCAAAGGTATCGTGGTGGCCAAACTGCCAACTTGACTAAGCACGGCCAATGCACACCCTCCTCGCTCAGTGCGCACTGTTGCCTCAATTGATTTAACCTTTCAGAAGCACTTAATTAAATTTATCCACCGAAGCTTCTCAAAATGATTGGGAAACTCGCGGTCGCCATGGAAATGAGTTTGCTCCAGACAATAGATGATAATTATACGTATTAGTTTGGCAAATAGAGGGAGGGCTGCCTAGCAGGCAGGGTTACCGTACAACACAATGATTCATCCGTCAGTGTGCTACAGCTCGGGCGATTGCCAATAGTTAATGTAGCAGTTTTGAAAAAGGCATTAAGGTGATTCTGCGAGACGGCAAGCCAGTGGAGGGATATATTGTTGAGTTTTGTGCTGCACCAAAGCACTGGGGAAAACAAGTTCAGAACCAAAACATTTTACAGCACAGAACAAGGCCATTCGGCCCACGGCACCTATGCCAGCTCTGTAAACGGTCTGCCCGAAAGTCCCATTCCCTTCTCATTCCTTTTCCTTTCTTCTACATTTATCCGTTTCTTTTTTAAAACCTGTCACGGATTCTGTTTTGTCTCCTTGTCCAAAGACGTAAGGAAACTTCTAATCCTTTCAGCGATGATTTTGCACTCATGTTGTCCATTTACCAAGACCATCCCCCCACAGTTCATGGGAGCGAAGGGGCCGCATCAGGCAGTCAGCTCTTCCCTTTGGAGCTTTGGAAGGAACTTTGGACCATTGAATTTACTGAGCTCACCGTCCATACTCACATCAAGCGTCACTCTTGGGTAAGGTACCCTGGACTGGTGTGCCAGCTTTATCTTTCCGCTGGTCAGAAGATTATATTAATCCCATGTGCCAGACCAGCACAGGCTAATAAGGAATTGTGTTGTCTCTGCTGGGGTTAAGCTTATTTTGAGCAAGGCAGAGGTTCCCACATGAATTATCTCAACCTGCTTTTAAGTGCCCTTTTTGCACAATATTAACGTAATTCTATTTGTTGCCAGCTTCCTAAGGCGCTTCCTCCAGATAGGAGAACTTAACATTTTCTGTCAAAAATCAAACAACGTTTGTTTGCAACTGTTAGACTCCTTAAGACTCCTTCGTGGTGGTACAGTGGTTAGCACTGCTGCCTCACAGCGCCAGGGTCCCAGGTTCAATTCTGGCCTTGGGTCACTGCCTGTGTGGAGTTTGCACGTTCACCCCATGTCTGCGTGAGTTTCCTCCGGGTGCTCCGGTTTCCTCCCACAGTCCAAAGATGTGCTGGTTAGGTTGATTGGCCATGCTAAATTGCCCCTTAGTGTCAGGGGGACAAGCAGGGTAAATGCGTGGGGTTACAGTAATGGGGCCTGGGTGGGATTGTGGTCAGTATAGACTCGATGGGCTGAATGGCCTCCTTCTGTACTGTAGGGATTCTATGACTTGTGGATGACAATGTTTGCTTGGTGCGTTATTCTTAGACAACAATAGAGGTATCTTTTAGTGCATTTTGTACTGTCAGCTGTTGTACATACGACTGTATATGACATCAACAAGTTAACAGCTGACAAGATGTGTATAGGGGCAGGGTGGGATTGTGGCCAGTGCAGACTCGATGGGCCGAATGGCTTCCTTCTGCACTGTAGTGATTCTATGATTCTATTATATTTCAGTTTATGTGAGGAGCAGCATCTCAAACCCAAGACTAAGGTCATGGTTTATTGTGCAGGAGAGATCCCCATGTTACTAAGTGCTTTGGAGTCTTGGACAACCTACTGCAAGCATCTCAAAGCACTGGGGAAGTGCCACCGGCAGTGCCTTCGCAATCTCCTCCCAATCTGGTGGTAAGAAAGATAATCCAACAGCAACATCCTCTCCTTAACCAACAAGACCAGTATCGAGTCGTTAATCACTCATAACCATTTCCACTGGCTGGGTCATGTCATAGAACATAGAACACAGAACAGTACAGCACAGAACAGGCCCTTCGGCCCACGATGTTGTGCCGAGCTTTATCTGAAACCAAGATCAAGCTATCCCACTCCCTATCATCCTGGTGTGCTCCATGTGCCTATCCAATAACCGCTTAAATGTTCCTAAAGTGTCTGACTCCACTGTCACTGCAGGCAGTCCATTCCACACCCCAACCACTCTCTGCGTAAAGAACCTACCTCTGATATCCTTCCTATATCTCCCACCATGAACCCTATAGTTATGCCCCCTTGTAATAGCTCCATCCACCCGAGGAAATAGTCTTTGAACGTTCACTCTATCTATCCCCTTCATCATTTTATAAACCTCTATTAAGTCTCCCCTCAGCCTCCTCCGCTCCAGAGAGAACATTCCTAGCTCCCTCAACCTTTCCTCATAAGACCTACCCTCCAAACCAGGCAGCATCTTGGTAAATCTCCACTGCACTCTTTCCAGCGCTTCCACATCCTTCTTATAGTGAGGTGACCAGAACTGCACACAATATTCCAAATGTGGTCTCACCAAGGTCCTGTACAGTTGCAGCATAACCCCACGGCTCCTAAACTCCAACCCCCTGTTAATAAAAGCTAACACACTACAGGCCTTCTTCACCGCTCTATCCACTTGAGTGGCAACCTTTAGAGATCTGTGGATATGGACCCCAAGATCTCTCTGTTCCTCCACAGTCTTCAGAACCCTACCTTTGACCTTGTAACCCACATTTAAATTAGTCCTACCAAAAGCTCCATCATTCATTGTCATTGTATGTTCGACACCGCACTCCCAAACTAACTGCTCCACTCCGAATGCGGTCACTGTAGGAGATTCCCAGGAGGCCTGTGGAAGTCTTTTAGGGATTTAGGGATTCCTTGAAGCATCGCTGAAGAATTCAAACATCTCAGCCAGCTCATGGGAGACCCTGGCTTAAGACGGAGCAAACCGGCGAAGACTCTTCTGGGAAGACATCGAAAGACTTCGTCAGGAATGCACGGAAGTTGAGACATTAGAGGGAAAACGGCTAAACTACCCAACAACACAAACCCTTCAATCACCATCTGCCCAGCAGGTGGCAGAGTCAGCCGATCTTTCATTGGACATCGGAGAACGGGAATAGAAGCAAGTTATCCTCCATCCTCAGGGGCTGCTGAAGAAAAGAAGAAAGTTTAAAATGTTTCTGTGGTTTGGAGACAAGAGTGGAATAACATAGCATCATAGAATCCTCCATTGCAGAAGGAGGCCATCCAGCCCATCGAGCCTGCACCAACCACAATCCCACCCAGGCCCTATCCCCATGCATTTACCCTGCTAGTCCCCCTGACACTAAGGGGCAACTTAGCATGGCCAATCCACCTAACCCGCACATCTTTGGCGTGTGGGAGGAAACCGGAGCACCCGGAGAGAGGCAGGAATGAAATGACAGTATTATCTAATTGCCTGACTGAGTCCATGGGGCGGCACGGTGGCACAGTGGGTTAGCGCTGCTGCCTCACAGCGCCAGGGACCCGGGTTCAATTCCCGGCTTGGGTCACTGTCTGCGTGGAGTCTGCACATTCTCCCCGTGTCTGCGTGGGTTTCCTCCGGGTGCTCCGGTTTCCTCCCACAGCCTGAAAGACGTGCTGGTTAGGTGCATTGGCCGTGCTAAATTCTCCCTCAGTGTTACCCGAACAGGTGCCGGAGTGTGGTGACTAGGGGATTTTCACAGTAACTTCATTGCAGTGTTAATGTAAGCCTACTTGTGACAAATAAATAAACTCCAACTCTATCTGCTTCCATCTGATTGTTATTCACAAAGGTTCAAATGTAACATTGTAACATCAATCTATAGCCGCAGTCTCCAGCTATCATTGCAGCAAGGCTGTGCCCTGTAGGAGCCTGAAATGACGTGGTGTGATAGAATCATAGAATGCTACAGTGCAGAAGAAGGCCATTCAGCCCATCACGTCTGCACTGACCACAATCCCACCCAGGCCCTATCCCCATAACCCCATGCAATTACCCTCGCTAATCCCCCTGACATAAAGAGGCAATTTAGCATGGCCAATCAGACCTAACCAGCACGTCTTTGGAGTGTGGGAGGAAACCAGAGCACCCGGAGGAAACCCACGCAGACACGGGGAGAATGTGCAAACTCCACACAGACCGTCTCAATGGGCCAAAAGACCTCCTTGTGTGTGACAGCGGTTTTATAACTCGCACCTCTCCTCGCTGGGTGGGCCGGGGAGTGGGACGATCAGAAGCCATGTGGCTTTGTTGGAGAAAGCTGGTTCTCTGCCTGTGTGTGGCTCCTGTGTTCAGAGTCTATTCCCTTCCACCCCGGCTGCAGTGTGAAGGGGAAGGGTGACCATGACGACAGAAGCTTGGCTCTCTGCAGGGGTGGACGCAGAGTTGCATAAGCTGCTAACGTGCTGTGGTGAAAGTCAGCAGCAGGGAACTGCAGCTAAAAGGCAGGAGAAATGCTTTCCAAGAATTTGACAATTCTTATTGAGGTCTATAAAATAATGAGGAGCATAGATCAGCTAGATAGTCAACATCTTTTCCCAAAGGCAGGGGAGTTTAAAGCCATATGAACGGAGTGGGAATGGAGGGATACAAAAGAATGGTCTAGTTTGGATCAGGGAGCGGCACGGGCTTGGAGGGCCGAAGGGCCTGTTCCTGTGCTGTATTGTTCTTTGTTCTTTGTTCTAGAGGGCATAGGTTTAAGGTGAGAGCGGAGAGATACAAAAGTGTCCAGAGGGGCAATTTTTTCACTCAGAGCGTGGTGAGTGTCTGGAACAAGCTGCCAGAGGTAGTAGTAGAGGCGGGTACAATTTTGTCTTTTAAAAAACATTTAGACAGTTACATGGGTAAGATCTGTATAGAGCGATATGGGCCAAATGCGGGCAATTGGGACTAGCTTGGTGATAAAAACTGGGCGGCATGGACAAGTTGGGCCGAAGGGTCTGTTTCCACGCTGTAAACCTCTATGACTCCATGACGCTAATTAGCTGACATCTGATAGCATTCTCTGAGTGAGGAAGTGCTTTGCACAGTGACCTTTCACCCGGCCATGGTGGAGGCTGTTCAGTGTAATCGATCAAAGCCTGTCAGTTTAATTGGAGAAGGTGTTCAGGAATCCCGGTGACCGTGGCAACGTGCTGACAGGGTGGAAACGGGTGTCCAGGCTCTTACATCCAGAACTGAGAGTTTAAACCATTCCCCAAGATCAATTTAAATATTTTACTGATTGAACTGACAGCTGCAAGGGGGTTCCCCATTCGCTTTCAATCCGCATGAGGATGGGGTGATAGCAACATGGAAAATAGGAGCAGGAGGAGGCCATTCAGCCCTTCGAGTCTGCTCTGCCATTCATTATGATCATGGCTGATCATCCAGCTTCATCGAAAGCCTTCCGAAAGTCCAAATAAACCACATCCACTGGCTTCCCCTCATCAATTCTACTAGTTACATCCTTGAAGAATTCCAGTCGATTTGTCAAGCATGATTTCCCTTTTATAAATCCATGCTGACTCTGTCCGATCCTGCCATTGTTTTCCAAGTGCTCTGCTATAAAATCCATGATATGGACTCTAGAATTTTCCCCACTGCCGACCTCAGACTGACTGGTCTATAATTCCCTGTTTTTTCTCTACCTCCCTTTTTAAATCGTGTGGTTACATTAGCTACCCTCCAATCTGTAGGAACCATTCCAGAATCTATACAATCTTGGAAGATGACCACCAATGCATCCACTATTTCCAGGGCCACTTCCTTAAGTACTCTTGGATGTAGATTATCAGGCCCTGGGGACTTACAACCTTCAATCCCATCAATTTCCCTATTTCTCTGCTAATAGTAATTTCCTTCAATCCCTCCCTCTCACTAAACCCGGTGTTCCCCAACATTTCTGGCGCATTATTTGTGTCCTCCTTTGTGAAGACAGAACCAAAGTATGTATTTAGTCGGTCAGCCATTTCTTTGTTCCCCATTACATCTCCCCCTGTTTCTGACTGTAAGGGACCTCCATTTGTCTTCACCAATCTTTTTCTCTTCACATTCACCTTTACAGTCAGTTTTTATATTTCCCACAAACTTGCTCTAATACTCTGGGCGGAATTTTACCGGCACGTCCGCCCAAGGTTTGTACAATCCTGCCCGAGGCCAATGGAGAATGAGGTTCTCTGAGCCTCGCCCGTCCCCGGAATCGGGGCGGATGTGCCGGTAAAATTCCGGCCCCTATTTTCCCCTTCTTAATCAGTTCTTTGGTCCTCCTTTGCTGAATTCTAAACTACTCCCAATCCTCAGGTCTGCTGTTTTTTCTGGTCAATGTGTATGTCTCTTCCTTGGATCTAATACTATCTCTAATTTCCCTTGGAAACCATGGTTCGGCTCCCAAATTCAGTTTTGCGCCAGACAGGAATAAACAATTGTTCCAGTTCACCCATGCAGTCTTTGAATGCTTGCCGTTGCCCATCCACCACCATCCCTTTAAGGAACGTTTCCCAATCCATCATAGCCAGATTTCTGTAAGATTTCTTTTATTAAGATTCAGGAGCCTGGTCTTTGAATCAACTACATCACTGTCCATTTTGAAGAAGAATTCAATCAAACTATGGTTGCTCATCATCAAGGAGTTTCACACAACTAGGTTGCCAATTATCCCTTTCTCATTCTCATTGGTGGGGGAGGCGATGGCCTAGTGGTCTTATGGCTAGACTATTAATCCAGAAACTCAGCTAATGTTCTGGGGACCCGGATTTGAATCCCGTGGAATTTGAATTCAATAAAAAAAATTCTGGAATTAAGAATCTACTGATGACCATGAAACCATTGTCGATTGTGGGAAAAACCCATCCGGTTCATTAATGTTCTTGAGGGAAGGAAATCTGCCGTCCTTACCCGGTCTGGCCTACATGTGAGTCCAGAGCCACAGCAATGTGGTTGACTCTCAAATGCCCTCCAAGGGCAACTGAGGATGGACAGTAAATACTGGCCCAGCCAGCGACACCCATGTCCCACAGATGAATTTTAAAAACCACCCAGTCTAGGATGGCTTGTTCTCTATTTGGTTCCTCAATGTATTGGTCCAGAAAACCATTCCATATACACTCCAGGACTTCCTCCTTTACAGTACTGTGACTAATCTGATTTTCCCAATCTATATTCAGATTAGTGGTTAAAAACAAAGGGGCGGTATGGACAAGTTGGGCCAAAGAGCACGTTTCCATGCTGTAAACCTCTATGTCTCTATTAATGTTACCCGTAATTACAGATGTTCCTTTATCATATGCACCTCTAAATTCCTGTTTAATGCCATCCCCAACATCACCACCACAGTTTGGGTGTCTTTATACAACCCTCAACTAACATTTGTTCTGTTTCTTAATGCAAGGTAAGTCCATTCAAAAGTCTGACGGCAGCAGGGAAGAAGCTGTTCTTGAGTCGGTTGGTACGTGACCTCAGACTTTTGTATCTTTTTCCCGACGGAAGAAGATGGAAGAGAGAATGTCCGGGGTGCATGGGGTCCTTGATTATGCTGGCTGCTTTGCTGAGGCAGCGGGAAGTGTAGACAGAGTCAATGGCCTTTAGTGATGTTAGAATGCAACCTCATTTTCAGAGGTTGGGAATGTTTAATGAAAGGATCCTAAATTATGGTCTTGGTGTTTGGCACACTTGATGAATGATGCATTCCCCGGTTTCATTGTGTAGCACATTGCCAGTTACAAAGTTCAGTCATTCAGAACCATGTTTCTATGGAACACTCAAACAAACTGCAGCCCTACCCTACTCCGATAACATGAGAACCGGTTAGACTCTGATCAGAGCTGATTAAACTGGACAAACAGCTTTACATAGAAAGATACAGTTCAGCTGCCTGATATCTCCCCTTGGAGAAATGGTTGACTGGTGTCACCAAGAGCCTACGCCTGGTTTAGTGAGAGAGAAAATATATCAACCTGCGCCCCTGCACCTTATATCTGTCATGGGCAATGCCCCAGCTGGCAATGCCAAGTGAGGAAAGTGTTGCATTTGCCTTTGAAACCCTCAACCCCAGTGCTCCACTGACATTCTAATTTAACTTAAGTTGCCCACCGAGAAATTGATGGGATCAGCTGAAACACTGGTTTGACCCTCCACCAGCTACTACCCCCACTGATGTCAATGAAAACCAATATAGAACAGTGTGCAAAACCAGCATTCTACCTAATACCAGGGAATTCCTACCCTCTGAATATTCTCCTCCTTACTTTCTAGTCTCACACTTGGAAAGTGCACATTTGAACAAGATTCCGGAGCAGCAGCCAGCACTTATGGAACTGCACTCCAACAACAATTATCACCTTCAGGAGAGAGAGAAAAAGAAAGTTAGATGGAAAAAATACCCAAATCTTTGTCACCGGTGGACGTCATGAACATCACCAAGGCATTAAACTCATGCGGAATTTTCCCGTTGCGTCCACCACGTGAGTCGTAGCGGGCAGGACAGGACCATGCAAAGGTCCGTTGACCTCAGGCGGGATTTTCCGGTCTCGGGGCAAGCGCGGCTGGAAAATCCTGCCCAATTCTAGCCTCTTTAAGAGATCACAAAATAATAGTGTGAAGACATTCTGTCCGTCTTAGTTTATTTATTCAGAAAGATTCCAATGTTCCATTCATTGCAGCATCCCAATGCTTCAGAAATAATTCCGGTATTCCCGACTTGGTTATTTTTCCGGTCTTCTGTCCCTATTCCCAACTCTATTCCTGAGTGACCAACACCATCCCTCTTCCTGGAAGGGTCAGCGATTAATCCTATCTGTCACTTTGGTGTCACATTTGGCCCTGAGATGAGCTTCTGACCTTATATTCATGCCATCTCAAAGACTGTTGATGTCCATCTCCGTAACGTCAGCTGACTCTGTCTCTGTCTCAGCTCAGCTGCTGCTGAAACTCTCACTCTTGCCTTTGTTACCTCGAGACATAACCATTCCGATGCATTTCTGGCTCCTCTCCCACATTCTGTTCTCTGTAAACTTGGGATGATCCAAAACTCAGCAGCCCATGCCTTAATTCACTCCGAGTACCATTTCTACAATTCCCCCATGTCTCTTGGTCAGACAAAGTCTTGGTTTTAGAACAGAATAGAATCCCTACAGAAGGAGGCCATTCGGCCCATTGAGTCTGCAATGACCACAATTCCACCTAGGCCCTATTCCCCGTAACTCCTCATATTTACCCTGCTAATCCCCCTGACACTAGGGTCAATTTATCATGACCAATCAACCGCATATCTTTGGAGTGTGAGAGGAAACCGGAGCACCCGGAGGAAACCCATGCAGACATGGGGAGAATGTGCAAACTCCACACAGACAGTGACCCAAGCCGGGAATCGAACCTGGGTCCCTGGCGCTGTGAGGCAGCAGGGCTAACCACTGTGCCACCCCATCATTTGCAGCTTACTAAAAGGATCAAAACTCATAGTTTAGAAACCTGTGATATTAAAGGATTCAATGACAGGAAGGCACATTTACCGGAGTTTCCATAGTGTAGTGGTTACCACATTCGCCTCACACGCAGAAGGTCCCCAGTTCAATCCTGGGTGGGAATATTATCGATGCGGGCTCGATGGGCTGAATGGCCTCCTTCTGCACTGTAGGGATTCTATGATTCGATTCTATGACATCTCTCTCAGTCAAATGCCATAACTCAGTCACACTACAAGCTCTCCCTCTCCTCAGCTCGGGCCTGCCCAAGCAACCTTCCCCTGTCACATTGAAGGAACTACTCCATTCCAGCGGACTCACTTCCTGCTGCATTGGAATGTCCACTCAACACATCCAATCCATGGGGCAGAAAATCACACCCCATCATTCACTTCTGTCACTGATGTAGCAATCCCTTGAAATCAGAGCCACCTTTCAACATGGCTCCTACTTTGACCTGGGCTTTTTTTATTCATTCATGGGACATGGGTGTCGCTGGCTGGGCCAGCATTTATTGCCCATCCCTAGTTGCCCTTGGAGGGCAGTTGAGAGTCAACCACATTGTTGTGGCTCTGGAGTCACATGTAGGCCAGACTGGATAAGGATGGCAGATTTCCTTCCCTAAAGGGACATTAGTGAACCAGATGGGTTTTTCCGACAATCGACAAAGGTTTCATGGTCATGAGTAGATTCTTAATTCCAGATTTTAAAAAATTGAATTCAAATTCCACCATCTGGGGTTAAACAATCCCCTTGACAATTATCATCCAGGCTGTATCATAAGTTCATAAGATATAGGAGCAGAATTAGGCCATTCGGCCCATCAAGTCTGCTCCGCCATTCGATCACAGCTGATATGCTCCTCATCCCCATTTTCCTGCCTTCTCCCCATAACTCTTCAACCCCATTCCCAATTAAAAATCTGTCTAACTCCTCCTTAAATTTACTCTCTGTCTCAGCGTCCACCGCACTTTGGGGTAGCGAATTCCACAGATTCACAACCCTTTGGGAGAATTAGTTTCTCCTCAATTCTGTTTTAACTTTGCCCTTGTATCATTCTGCATGAGTTTTATTTTCACGGTGTAAAAAGTTTAATTGTATTTTGGGACAGTTTTGTAAAGTCATTTTTAGATGCAGAAATCCTTTGCGCAGTAGGAATCATAGTTGGGTAGTCCACTCGCTGGCAATGCTTCACCGCTATTCCACTTCGCTGCTAACATCAGCAGACAAATGACAATCCAGTCCACCAACGCCTCTACTTTCTCAGACGACTAAGGAAATTTGGCATGTCCACTACGACTCTCACCAACTTTTACAGATGCACCATAGAAAGCATTCTTTCTGGTTGTATCACAGCTTGGTATGGGCTCCTGCTCTGCCCAAGACCACAAGGAACTACAAAAGGTCGTGAATGTAGCCCAATCCATCACGCAAACCAGCCTCCCATCCATTGACTCTGTCTACACTTCCCGCTGCCTCAGCAAAGCAGCCACATAATTAAGGACACCACGCAACCCGGACATTCTCTCTTCCACTTTCTTCCTTCGGGAAAAAGTCTGAGGTCACGTACCAACCGACTCAAGAACAGCTTCTTCCCTGCTGCTGTCAGACTTTTGAATGGACCTGCTTCGCATTAAGTTGAGCTTTCTCTGCACCCTAGCTATGACTGTAACACTACATTCTGCACTCTCTCGTTTCCTTCTCTATGAATGGTATGTTTTGTCTGTAAAGCGCGCAAGAAACAATACTTTTCACTGTATGTTAATACATGTGACAATAATAAATCAAATCAAATCAAATCCTTCTGGGTTCGAAATAACAAGGGCACTCTGAACATAAAACCTTCAAACCCAACATGAAATAGCTGACACGATTATTAGCAATTTCAGCTATACAGTAGTCATTTATGGATCATACGTGTAATAAAGCTTGCAACCCGTGAGGCAGCTTGAGAAGGAAATTGCCACAATCTTTGAAGTGAAATATACACTTCCAGCCCTTAGGCAAACAGATTAATCATGACTGTATGGGACGTTGTTTTAGTATTAATCTTAAAATACTCTTCTCTGATCTCTCGCACTTTCTCCTCTGATGGGGGGGAGGGGGTGATCTAGGGTTTGATTTGCATCGTTAACAAACAGTAAAAGCTCGGAAAGGAGACATGCTCACAATGAAATTGATTATTCCGATGCCTGAATCATGGGTGAAAATGTTGCCAGTTTCAAAGTACAGATTATATGTAAAGAGTGTTACTAATTAATACAACTTCTCCTGCTTTGCAAACACGCTATAAAAGCCACACCTTATCTGAATGGATTTATTCATCTAGATATTAACCTATTGAAGGATTTCTCAGTTTCATGTACGTTTCAGGGCCTTGGTGGTTTCTGTGGGTATTTGCAATGCGAGCTGTAGTACTGAAATCAAAGGGTTCAATCTCTGACCAATGGAGAGTTAGTCAACCCCGCCTGTAGTGGTGGTCCAGGTGTGACACTTGAACTCTGAACCCCTGAGCAAGCAGAGAAAGAAAGAAGGAAAGACTTAGGGGTAAATTTTCTGGTCCTGCGCCTTCCACAGGAATCATCGCGGGCGGGACGGGTCATTGACAGACCATTGAACGGTCTGTTGAGTTTGGGTGAGAACTTCTGGTCTTGGAGTGCCCTCTTACAACATGGAAGGAGGCCATTCAGCCCATTGAGCCTGTACCAGCTCTTTGATAGAATGGCTCAATGGCCGGAGCTCTACCACCTCATGGAATCGGAGCGGGCGAGGGTCCGCCAACAGAAATCTCCATTGACCTCGGGCGGGGATTTCCAGTCTGCCCGAGCGAGGCCCTAAAATCTTGCCTTACCAGTCTCAGTCTCACTCCCTGCACTTTCCACAGTGACTTTTTTCCTTTTCAAGTATTTATCCAACTCCTTTTTGAAAGTTATGATGATTCTGCTTCTACGATGCTTTCAGGCGTAAGGAGGAAGAACATTAGGAGAATAAAGGTCCAAATTTTTGTAAAGGGCACAAACTATAGCCATTACCAATGGAATAAACTTATTTAAATATGAGGTTTTTCATGGAACGCTTCTGTCTTCCTCCTCCTCCAGGTGCCAGGCTCTAAGGGGGCAAAGGCAACAATGGACTTCCATTGGATTGGTCCATGATTATACTGGCAAACTACTGCAGTTGTCTGAACAAAGAACAGTACAGCACAGGAACAGGTTCCTTCGATCCTTCAAGCCCATGCTGATCATGATGCCCTAACTAAACTAAAACAAAATCCTTCTGTCCTTACTCGGTCCGTATCCCTCTATTCCCTCCCTATTCATGTACCCATCCAGGTGCCTCTTAACTGTTGCTAATGTGCCTGCTTCCACCACCACCTCTGGCAGCGCGTTCCAGGCACCCACCACTCTCTGTGTGAAAAACATCCCCCGCACATCTCCCTTAAACTTTCCCCCTCTCACCTTGAACCTGTGCCCCCTTGCAATTGACAATTCCACCCCGGGGGAAAAGCCTCTGACTATCCACCCTGTCTATGCCTCTCCTAATTTTGTAAACTTCTATCAGGTTTCCTCTCAGCCGCCATCTTTCCAGTGAAAACCTTGCTGTGGCCTTCTGCAGTGTGACTGACCAGGAAACTCTGCCACTCTCACTGCCGGCCATCTGGCGTATCGGATGGATCTACAGGCTGCTAATCAACGTGTCTGGCCAAACTATGAACGCAGCCTCTATGGCCATCTGGGACTTGAACCTGCAGCTCCTGCCCTAGTGGCAGGGATAATATTCACTGCACAACAAGACCACCTCATGCTCCTGTCATGTTCCGTTTTTGGGAGGAGTGATGGTGAAGTCTCTCGAGGACAAATCATTTTGCAATTTTACTAGGTCAATTTAGCGAACTCCCCAAACTGCACACTTTCTGAGGTTCATACTAAGCCTTCATTGTATTGTCTTGGTTCTATTCCAAGGGAAATACACACAAATTCCTGGACTCAGGGGATCTGAGAAAAAAAAACACAGAATGAAAGTTCAGAGGAGCAATCTGCTTTAGAATTCAGTTAAATATGCCTTTTTAAAGAAAATTAGTAAAGTTTTAGATAGTCTAAGCATAGTGTTAACTCAACAGAATTCAAAAGCGGACATCTGTTAAGTTGTTTTTGAAGTCCGTGCTGTGGTGATGCATCTGGAATTGGAGAGTTTTACAATATTAAGTTTCCAACAGAATGGTTGAGTCATACAACGGATTGCAGCAGGGAGAGTTTGGCATCTGGAGTTTCCATAAAGAAGGTTGGAAAGGATATTGTTATACTATTCTCACTGGGAAACAGAAAATCTTTTACTTGGAACCTCCCCACAGTCACCGAGAGCAGTGAGTGATGATTTGCCTGTCTCAACGAGCAGAAGTTGTTGAAAGACAAATAAAGTCTAAACGAGAGAGATCCACTGTTGTCGGGAGCAGATCTGGCAATGTAGGTCATCCCGCCTCCAATCAGATCCCAGCAAAGTATTTGGAACACTAGCCTGCTTCCTTTCCCCGCTGTTCTTTCCAGTCTGCAGCTCAGCAGGGTTGAGGCTCAGCAGCTCTGACGGTAAGAGGTTTTCTTCGTTAAGTGGGTGACTCTTTTAAATGTAAAATACCTTCTTATTGTGTGTTGCGCTCTTATCGAAGCAGTTTTATTTCCATATTCATTTAATCCTCATTATATCGCTTTCAGCCTGCCATGAAATGAAACTTCCTCATTTACTGTGTTACCTTATCTTTCTAATTCAGCACAATTTTACCTGATATTCAAACACCATCGGAAAGAGAGACGTCTATTATATCAATACTGGATTATTAATTCATATAAGCTTTAATTGTGAAGGATTTTAAGACATTATAATTCCAGATACATTTACGTAACATTAAATACAAAATCCATTTAATATATTCTCTTTTGAATTCTGTTTATTTGACATTAAGCTTAAACTACCCAAAGTTTTGATCATTTATCTTAAAATATATAGATTTTTAATTGCATTTTTAAATCACATTTTCCTTCACGCAAAGGATTGAAAAACTGGTAATCTCTTCCTTGTGACTGTGGATGGCCAGAATCCAGAAGGTTTTTGTTTAATTTGCCACTCCCTCAGATTGCACTTTTGAAATGGTGATTGTATCCTGGTGATTCAGAGTCTATGCTGCCTTTTGTAATTTTCCTGTAGTGAATCTCTCTTATACAAAACTCCTGAAGGTGCCCACAAAGCCCCCCCGGGGATATACCCTTTCCTGGCATTTTGGCATCTTTTAGCCGCAGCAACTAAACGTAAAACAGCGAGGCTGGAATTCTCCCATGTCATCCAGCCCTGCCGCCAGTGGGCACGGAGAATCTGGCGTTCAGCTAAATCTCCATTCATAGCAGCGGGACTGGAGAATCCCAGCCGCGGACGAGGTCGGAGAATTCCCGTTTCAGCTCCCAATCAAATGCCTGCTGCTAGAAAATGGAGGTGTAGGCCGGAATTTTACCGGCACGCCCGCCCCGATTCCAGGGAGCAGGCGAGGCTCGGAGAACGACATTCTCTGTTGGCCGCGGGCGGGACTGTGCGAACCGTGGGCGGACGTGCTGGTAAAATTCCGCCATTGGAGTCCATGTTGAATTTTCAGAACCCATGGTTCTGGGATCAAAGGATTGAGAAAGAATCTTGTTGCGTTTAAACCCCCTGCCCGCACTCTTCCTGCTCCCGGCTCCCTCCCTCTTCCTGCCCCTGCCCCGCCCAGCGTGCATCTCCCACTGGCCTGCAGTTAATTGGCTGACCAGAGTTCTACAGTGGATGGCGGATGAAAGTGAATTTCACAACTGTGTCCAGCTCTGCTGATCACACTGGCATCCCACACTGAAAATTCAGACCATTGTGCTTGCAATTCTGGCTGGCAGCTTTACAGAAACAGGCCATTCGGCCCATCCCGGTCTATGTTAGTGTTTCTGTTTCACACAAGACTCCTCCCACCCTTCTGGATCTCACTGTCAGGGTAACCTTCAGCTATTTGCTTCCTTATGTGTTTAACAACTGCCATGAAGTTATGTATAGCCGTGTCCGTCGCACCTGCTGAGACTGCAATGACTGGGGGCCAACCCAGCCACGGTGCTGGATCCTCCTGCCCAGGGCCTGCACAGGTTCACCAACCAGAGGATGGCCACCAAGGTCACCAAGTCCAATGGGGCATCAGCGGCAGCAGGCTGCCTCCAATCCAGCAGGGGGTGGTGTTGGGGCCACCAAGGCACAGCACTCGCAAAGGGAAGTCTAAGTCACCATGGTTACGGTTGTTATGGGTGATTTATGCTTCCTTGGCCCATGTGCACTGCTTCATTTTTACATTTGCCGATCATTCTAAAAATGTCTCATTGCGTACAATGGCCTCAATGTGCTTCATGCATTTAAAATGGGCGGCACGGGTGGCACAGTGGTTAGCCCTGCTGCCTCACAGCGCCAGGGACCCGGGTTTGATTTCAGCCTCAGGTCACTGTCTGTGTGGAGTCTGCACGTTCTCCCCGTGTCTGCGTGGGTTTCCTCCGTGTGTTCCGGTTTCCTCCTTCACCCCTTGATTGGCCATGCTAAATTGCACATTAGTGTCTCATGATGTGTAGGTTAGATGGATTAGCCATGGTAAGTGTGTGGGGTTACAAGGATAGAGTCGGGAGAAGTTACGATACTCTGTCAGAGAGTCAGTGTAGTCACAGACCAAGACGTGCAGATTAGGTGGATTGGCCATTCTAAGTTGCCACTTAGTGTCAGGGGGACTCGCTAGGGTAAATGCAAGGGGTTATGGGGATAGGGTCTGGGTGGGATTGTGGTCGGTGTAGACTCGATGGGCCAAATGGCCTCCTTCTGCACTGTAGGGATTCTATGATTCTATGGAAGAGGCCTGGGAGTCACGTGTGACACAGTGTGAGGGTGGTAAAGTTTATCTCAGAGTCCAGACCTTAAGGGGCGGGATTTTCCATCCGCGCTCATCCTGAAATCCCACCCGAGGTCAACGGACCTTTGCACGGCCCGTGTCCCGCCCGCTAAGATTCCTGTGACGGGCGGGAGGGGAAAATTTGCCCCCTTGACTGAAGAGTGACAGGATTGCCCCATCGGGAAAGATTAGTAAGAAGGGGGAAGGGGCCTGATCCCGCCCGAGAGGCTGGCAGCAGCGCGCTGAGCGGGCCACTGTGTATGTGCCGATCTGTCAATGGGGAGGTCGATGCATGCACACTGGCCACCCCCCCCCCCCCCCCCCCCCCCACTCCACCCCCCCAATCACTGGCCTCCTGATTGCCTGCTTCCTCTCTCCACATGGACAGCCCTGACCCCCTCCCTCCACATGGACAGCCCAGACCCCCTCCCCCCCACATGGACAGCCCCGATCCCCCCTCCACATGGACAGCCCCGACCCCACTTCCACATGGACAGCCCCGACCCCCCCTCCACGTGGTCAGCCGCAACGCCCCCTCCACATGGACAGCCCCGACCCCCCCGTCCACATGGACAGCCCCGACCCCCCCTCCTTCACATGGACAGCCCCAACCGCCCCTCCACATGGACAGCCCTGAGCACCCCCTGCACATGGACAGCCCCGACCCACTCCCTCCCAATGACCAGCCCTGACCCCCCCCCTGCACAATTTCAGCCCTGAACCCCCCCCCTCCCAATGTTCAGCCCCGACGCCCCCCCCCCTCCCCCTCCACGTGGACAGCCCCGATCATCCTCCTCCCTCCCGTCCCCACCGATCCCTAAAGCAGTGCGGCAGCAGGTCCCCACCACCACCACCAATCAGCCTTGTCCCCCTCGGGGGCTGCCCCCTTGGCGCTGCCTGGTGTGCAGTGGGCAGTGCTAGGGTGCCTGGCTGGCATTGCCAGGTGGCACTGCCCAAGGGCACTTCCCTCTCCTGTGTCCAGCTTTGTTAACCTGCAGTATTCACATAGTAACTGAACCCACACTGTGTTTCTGCTTTCCTGGTGTCTCTATGGGTCTCATGTTGCTAGGCAACAGCAGTTATGTTTTAATTTCCCTAAACCACTAACTGCTTTGATGACACAGCTCTCTAGTGTGCTCACCAATGTCCTTAAGGGAGGGAAATCTGCTGTCCTTATCGGGTCTGGCCTACGTGTGGCTCCAGACGCACAGCAATGTGGTTGACTCTAAAATAGCTGAGTGAGACACTCAGTTGTATTTAACCAGAACAAATGGAACTAAAGGGAATGACACCAGACAGATTACCTGGCATCGCACTGGGTGAACTTCAGGGACTGCAGCAGTTCAGGAAGGCAGCTCACCACCACCTTCTCGAGGGTTTACTGTTTTTTTTAGTGTCAAAGTCGGCTTACATTAATTAACACTGCAATGAAGTTACTGTGAAATTCCCCTAGTCGCCACGCCCCGGCGCCTGTTCGGGTACACTGAGGGAGAATTTAGCACGGCCAATGCACCCTAACCAGCATGTCTTCGGGACTGTGGGAGGAAACTGGAGCACCTGGAGGAAACCCACGCAGACACGGGGAGAACGTGCAGACTCCGCACAGAGAGTGACCCAAGCCGGGAATCGAACCTGGGTCCCTGGCGCTGTGAAGCAGCAGTGCTAACCACTGTGATACCCGTTCTGTCCCAAGGGCAACGAGGGATGGGCAATAAATACTGGTCTCGCCAGCGACGCCCACGTCCCATAAATGAATTAAGCAAAGAGTTCTCCAATCCAAAGGTCAGAAAACCTCATAAAAATACAACTAGACAAAATCATTCCCAGGCCTGCTGTCTCCATTCTGAGCTGGTCGCAAACTCCAGGCTTCACATTTTAAAATAAAAATAAATTAAACTTAAAGCTAAAGCTGATTCCTAACACCCATAAATATAAATTACTCAAAACTATTTCTAGCTTCTAACACTGATTACCTTGAATTTTTCCAGGATTAAAGTCTTTAATAACAGCTTCTAGCATTTTCCCTATGACAGATGTTAAGCTAACTGGCCGGGCGTTCCCAGCTCTGTCTCCCTCCCTTTTTGAACAAGGAATTTACATTTGCTATTTCCCAATCTCCCAATGGAACACTGCCCAAATCTAGGGAATTTTAGAAAATTAAAAAGAACACATCAATTATCTCACTAACCACTTGCTTTAAGACCCTAAGATGAAGTCTATCATAAGACCATAAGACATAGGAGCAGAAGTAGGCTATTCGGCCCATCGAGTCTGTTCTGCCATTCAATGAGATCATTGCTGATCTGATATAATCCTCAACTCCATTTTCTCGCCTTATCTCCATAACCTTTGATTCCCTTACTGATCCAAAATCTGTCTATCTCGGCCTTGAACATTCTAAACCACCCAGCCTCTACAGCCCTCTGCAGTAAAGAATACCACAGAGTCCCCACCCTCAAATTCCTCCTCATCTCTATCTTAAATGGGTGACCCCCTCACTCTGAGAATGTGTCCTCTGGTCCTAGACTCACCCACAAGGGGAAACAACCTCTCAGCATCAACCCTGTCAAGTCCCCTGAGAATCCGATATGTCTCAATAAGGTCACCTCTCATTCTTCTAAACTCCAATGAGTACAGGCCCAACCCACTCAACCTCTCCTCATAAGAAAATCCCTCCATACCCGGGATCAACCTAGTGAACCTTCTCAGGACTGTCTCTGGGCTTCCTATCAAATTGCGTAACTTCACATTTTCCTACATTATATTCCATCTGCCAAGTTTTTGCCCACTCACCTAACCTGTCTATATCCCTCTGTCGACTCTTTGTGTCATCCTCACCACTTGCCTTCCCACCTATTTTTGTGTCAGTCGCAAACATGGCACTAGTACATTCACTGCCCTCTTCCAAGTCATTAATATATATTATAATTAATCGTGGCCCCAGCACTGATCCCTGTGGCACTCCACTAGTTACAGTTTGCCATTCTGAAAATGCCCCTCTTATCCCTCCTCTCTGTTTTCTATCAGTTAGCCAATCCTCTATCCATGCTAATATACTACCCCCAACACCAGGGGCTCTTATTGTATTAAGTAGTCTTTTGTGCTGTACCTTATTGAACACTTTTTGGAAATCCAAGTATATTACATCTACTGGTTCCCCTTTATCTATCCTGCTTGTTACCATCTCAAAAGAATTCTAATAAGTTTGTCAAGCATGATTTCCTCTTCAGGGAGCCTTGCTGACTTTGCTTGATAATATAATGCATTTCTAAATGCTCTGCTATTACAGCCTTTATAATGGACTCTAATATTTTCCCAATGACTGAAGTTAAGCTGACTGGCCTATAGTTAGTTATTGTTTGTCTTCCTCCTTTTTTGAATAAAGGTGTTACGTTGGCAGTTTTCCAATCCTCTGGGACTTCTCCAGAATTTAAGGATTCTTGGAAGATTACTACCAGTGCACCCACTATCTTTTTGCTTTGTAAGCCTATATATCCCTGCTACAGAACCAGCCCCTCACTATTTAGTTTAAAGCCCTCTCTATTTTCCTCGTTATGTGTTTTGCAAGAACATTGGTCCCAACATGGTTCAGTTGGAGAACATGCAGACTCCGCACAGACAGTGACCCAAGCCGGGAATTGAACTCGGGTTCCTGGTGCTGTGAGGCTGTAGGGTTCACCATTGTGCCACTGTGTAGACATTTAAGTATTTTTTAGTTCTAAGGAAAGTAAGAACTACAACAGTTTTCTCATTACTGCTTCCCTGGTGCTTGTCATTTCCTTGAGTTCTTTCTTCCCTTTCATTTCCTGACTTACAGCTATTTATGGGATGTTACTTGTATCCTATGGGGCAGCACGGTGGCACAGTGGTTAGCACTGCTGCCTCACAGTGCCAGGGACCCGGCTTGGGTCACTGTCTGTGTGGAGTTTGCACATTCTCACCGTGTCTGCGTGGGTTTCCTCAGGGTGCTCCGGTTTCCTCCCAGAGTCCAAAGATGGGCTAGTTAGGTTGATTGGCCATGCTAAATTATCCCTCAGTGTACCCAAATAGGCACCGGAGTGTGGCGACTAGGGGATTTTCACAGTAACTTCATTGCAGTGTTAATGTAAGCCTACTTGTGACTAATAAATAAACTTTACTTTTCCATAGTGAAGAATGATGCAAAATACCTGTTCAATTCATTCGCCATCTTCTTATTTTCCACTATTAATTCTGCAGACTTACGTTCTATAGGATCAATGCTCACTTTCTTAACTCTTTTCCTTTTATCTCTGTGGAAACTCTTACAATCTGTCTTTGTATTTCTAACTAGCTTTCTCTCATACTCTAAGTTTTCCTTCCTTCTCAATCTTTTAGCTATATTCTGTTTATTATGCTATGTCCAATTTCTGACCTGCCAACCAGCTCTGCACAATGACACGCTTTTTCTTTCAGTTTGGCACTGTCACAGAGTAACAGAATGGTTCCGGTGCTGAAAGAGGCCATTTGGCCCATCTTTCATTTTCTTTATAATTAAGCACATATGGTGGATCCTCACCTTAGAATTTTTCTTCCTCATTGAAATGTGTCTATTCTGCATATTCTTAAATGTCTGCCATTGCATCTCTATCGACCTGTTCCTTAACCTAATCGGCCAGTTAACATTAGCTAGCTCTGCTTTCATGTCCTCATAATTGCCCTGGCTTAAGTTTAAAATACTAGTCTTTGACCCACTCTTCTTTCCCTCAAACTGAATGTAAAACTCAATCATATTATGATTGCTGCTACCGAGCTGCATCTTCACTTTGAGGTTGTTAATTAATCCTATCCTGTTGCACGATAGGAGGTCGAGTATAGCCTGCTCTCGATTGGCTCCATTCTGCTCTAAAGAACTATCCCAAAACAGTCTATGAATTCCTCATCAACTTTTGCCTGTTGGATTTCTCCAGTCTATATGTAGATTAAATACAGTAAAAAGTTTATTTATTTATTAGTCACAAGTAGGCTTACATTAACACTGCAGTGAAGTTACTATGAAAATCCCCAAGTCGCCACACTTCGGTGCCTGTTCGGGTACACTGAGCGAGAATTTAGCATGCCCTAACCAGCACGTCTTTCGGACTGTGGGAGGAAAACGGAGCACCCGGAGGAAACCCACGCAGACACGGGGAGAACGTGCAAACTCTACACAGACAGTGACCCAAGCCAGGAATTGAACCCTAGTCTCTGGTGCTGTGAGGCAGCAGTGCTAACCACTGTGCCACCGTGCCACCCATATACCCCATGGCTATTGCCAGAGTTTTCCAAGCTCCCATTATTTTCTCCTTTATGTTCTGTCCTATTCATTTGGTTACTGTTAGAGGGCATGTACACCAATCCCACAAGTGTTTCTTACCTTGACTCTAGAAATCTCATCCTAGTTTCAAATCTTTCCATGGCCTCACCCGCCTGTATCTCTATAATCTCCTCCAGCCCCACAACTCTCCAAGATCCCTACACTCATCTAATTCTGGATCTCCTGAACATTTCTGACTTTAACCGCTCCATCATTGGTGACGTGGGCTCTGGCTCTGGAATTCCCTAAACTTCCATCTGATGCTATGGTTAAGGAAGCCCACCAGCGCCTCTACTTTCTCAGGGGGCTAAGGAAATTTGGCATGTCAGCTACGACTCTCACCAACTTTTACAGATGTGCCATAGAAAACATCCTTTCTGGTTGTATCACAGCTTGGTATGGCTCCTGCTCTGCCCAAGACCGCAAGAAACTACAAAGGGTTGTGAACGAAGCCCAATCCACAACACAAACCAGCCTCCCATCCATTGACTCTGTCTACACTTCCTGTTGCCTCGGAAGAGCAGCCAGCATAATTAAGGACCCCACGCATCCCGGACATTCTCTCTTCCATCTTCTTCCGCTGGGAAAAAGATACAAAAGTCTGAGATCACGTACCAACCAACTCAAGAACAGCCTCTTCCCTGCTGTCATCTGACATTTGAATGGACCTACCTTATATTAAGTTGATCTTTCTCTACACCCTAGCTATTACTGTAACACCACATTCTTCACCCACTCGAGTCCTTCTCTATGAACGGTATGCTTTGTCTGTATACGCGCAAGAAACAATACTTTTCACTATATCCCAATACATGTCAATACACTCCAATACACTCCAAAGATGTGTGAGTTAGGTTGATTGGCTATGCTAAATTGCCCCATAGTCAGGAAGTTAGGAGGGTAAATAAGTGGGGTTATGGGGATAGGGCCTGGGTGGGATTGTGATCAGAGCAGACTCAATGGGCCAAATGGCCTCTTTCTGCACTGTAAAGATTCTATGAACTATGAACATGTGACAATAATAAATCATATTACTTGAAATACTGTGTACAGTTCTGGTCACCCTATTAAAGAAAGGAGATTATTAAACTAGAAAGAGTGCAGAAAAGATTTACTAGGATGCTACTGGGCCTTGATGGTTTGAGTTAAAAGGAGAGGCTGGATAGACTGGGACATTTTTCTCTGGAGCGTAGAAGGCTTAGGGGTGATCTTATAGAGGTCTATAAAATAATAAGGGGCATAGATCAGCTAGATAGTCAATATCTTTTCCCAAAGGTAGGGGAGTCTAAAACTAGAGGGCATAGGTTTAAGGTGAGAGGGGAGAGATACAAAAGTGTCCAGAGGGACAATTATTTCACACAGAGGGTGGTAAGTGTCTGGAACAAGCTGCCAGAGCTAGTAGTAGAGGCAGGTACAATTTTGTCTTTCTAAAAGTGTTTAGACAGTTACATGGATAAGATGGGTATAGAGGAGTATGGGCCAAATGCAGGCAATTGGGACCAGCTTAGTGGTTAAAAAAAAGGAGCGTCATGGACCAGTTGGGCCATAGGGCCTGTTTCCATGTTGTAAACCTCTATGGCTCTGTCAAAAAAACTTACCTTCCCTTCTTCCTTTAAGATACTCTTTCTAACCTGTTTCCTTGACCAAAAATTTTCCCCTCTGCCCTAATGTCCTCTTATATGGTTCAGGGTCTATTATTGTTTTATAATGCTCATGTGAAGCACCTTGGGATGTATTATTAGGTTAAAGGGAAATATCAGTGCAAGTAGTAGTTGTATTTGTTTGGAGGGCACGTCAGTACATGGATGTGTTTGAATAATGGGAGCACAGATAAGGTATCTGGATGAAGAAGCTATGAGATGTTGAATGGGTGATTGGACCATCATTGTTTGGAGGAAGGGAATTAGGATATTTAGCAGGAGAAACCTTACGACTGTGATCTGTCCTATTTGGATAGAAAGTCTGTTGTGTGCCATAGTCGGACTGAACAGGGGAAATGGGGGGTAATTGGGGTGGGTGAAGCTCTGAAATGTTGTAAGTGTTACAGTGTACTTGAAGATCCTTCATTCTGTTTGGCCTATGGATTGAGGGATTTCTATAGTGGTGTTTAGCTCGGAAAGATACATAAAATTTATTTATTAGTCACAAG
Organism: Mustelus asterias; assembly: GCF_964213995.1. Taxonomy (NCBI): domain Eukaryota; kingdom Metazoa; phylum Chordata; class Chondrichthyes; order Carcharhiniformes; family Triakidae; genus Mustelus; species Mustelus asterias. Next base: position 4,502,291 of record NC_135829.1, on the reverse strand, counting down.
TAAGGCTGACATTAACACTGCAATGAAGTTACTGTGAAAATCCCCTGGTCGCCACATTCCGGCACCTGTTCGGGTCAATGCACCCTAACCAGCACATCTTTCAGACTGTGGGAGGAAACCGGAGCAAACCCACACAGACACAGGGAGAATGGGCAAACTCCACTCAGACAGTGACCCAAGCCAGGAATCGAACCCGGGTCCCTGGTGCTGTGAGGCAGCAGTGCTAACCACTGTGCCAAAGGGGAGCTGCATATATTAGGGTCCATAAAATTACACGGAATGGTTTTAAATGTTTATTTATTCGTGTCACAACTAGGCTTACATTAACATTGCAATGAAGTTACTGTGAAAATCCCCTAGACAGCACAGAAGCAGGCCATTCGGTCCTACTTGTCCATGCTAGCTTTTAAGCTCCTCACGAATGTCCTCCCAGTTCCCCTCCTTCATCTAAACCCAGCCTCCTTCGCCCTCGCGCGTTTATCTCGATTCCTCCTGAATGTATCAAAGCTTTTAGCCTCAACTAGTCCACACGGCAGTGAGTTCCTCATTCTCTCTACTCTGTGTAAGGAGAGTCTCTTGTTGAGGTGGTCGGGGAGGGATGGGGTGGTAGATTCGGGGAGGAGGGATACTAGCTTGTTGTAGGACATTCGGGGGAGAGGGGTGATGGTAAATGATGTAGTTTTGTTAGCGGGGGGGAATCACTATTCTATATCTGTAGTGCTGCTTAAAGAGCTGGAGAGATCCGTGTGTGTTGAGGCGTTTGGATAGATGGTCCATGTTTTACAGGGAAGCGGAAAGCGGCGGGGCCGCTGCTTGCAAGCGGAAAACCTGCTGGTGAGGTGTAAACGTTTGGGGATTGAGGGTGTCCGGTGTGTGTTGTTAATGCTGTGGCCCAGAGCCAGAGAGGGAGAGCTGGGGTGAATGCAGAGTGCTGTGTGCAGGGAGCTGCCACTTTACTGCATTGCCTTGGCAGGGAGATGATGGCTGGAGATTGAATGAGTTTGTCTGGGATTTGCTGGGTCTGGAATGTGTTGCATGTCGATTAGAGGCAGATTAATAATAGGGGTTTGTTTGAATTGGGATGTGAGGAGTGTGTGTATGTGTGTAATGGCATAAAGAACATTCTCGGCAATATTCGCGGGCATGGTAATCCTGACACCCTTAGTTAAAAAAAACAGGGGATTCATTAACCCATTTTATTATCCCATCCACTGAGAGCCCCCCTTGGATCTGTACCAGGTCTCCAGTCTCAGCCCCAGAGGCTGGTAGCGCTGGGCGCTGTCCACGTACAGTGGTGCTGAAACTGGGAGCTCAGCCTGTGTGCAGTGTAAATGTATGTACCCCTGCTCCACCGCCACCCTCCCCTCACTGTTCAAACCTCCCACTGCACAAAGCAGTTTGGGAATGTGCTGGCATCATCATCTACTGGGCAAACAATCCAACATTCAAATTAAAATGGCTTTGTAAATGACGCTGACAATAACTTGTTACACACAAACAGGTGGGGGGGGGGGGGAAATAATGAGATTGCTGTGGGTGGGGTGGTTGAGGGGCATTGATAATCAGAAAAGGGGTTTGTGCAAAGGGCACTTAGTGATATTAGTTTATAATGTGCTCAGAGCTTGGAATATACAAATAGGCTGGAGAAATGAGGATTTGGGAAGGGTTGCCTGTGTGTGTTTATTTGGGGGATTGAATGACAGTATGTGCCAGTCCTGTTTGATTGAATCAGTCAGTGTCTCAAGAATGCGTTCACTGCGGCATTTTCAATGCGCACGTTGCTGTAATCGCCTTGCCACACGCTCCAGCTTCCTGTACATTCACATCACGTCCTCTCCTTCTGCCCTCAATCCTCTCTCGCTGCCGCTTTTTTTCGCCCCCCCCCCCCTACAGGTTCCTGGGACTCGCTGTGAAAATGGCCAGCACTCTCTCCCGGTTCTGGAGCAGCAGAAAAGCCAGCCGCATCCTCACGGTGGTGGGAGCCGGTTCCCTGGCAGCCGGGCTCCTCCTCACCAGGAACCATGTCAAAGCCCAGAGTGAACAGAGGAGACTGTACCCTGCCAGGTAAGAGGCAAATCTAACTACATTCCTCGGAGCTGGAGAGAGTAATCAGCTCCAGCCTGTTATCCATCATTCAAAATCGGCACTATTGGTAAAATAATTCACTCTTGGTCGATAGTTGATTATTGGCTAACTGGGTTTGTGCTTTGTCTGGTTTATATCCTTGTAGACTCTCTCTTTATGCAATCCTTAAGTTAAAGGGGTGACCCCAAGGTCAGACCAATAATGTAGCAACCCTGTGTGTACCAAACCACCCTCTCCCCACTATTTACATCAACACAGACATCCAACTCTGGGGAACATCCAGGGTCTAATTTCACAAAGAGGAACTTTCCTCTGTCGGGGTGAGGCAAGGTTAGGTGACCTTTGGGCTCCAGAAATACTTAACTCTTTCCCAAAACCTTAGCAAAGAATCGCTGTGCCACAATGTGGATGAAAGCACAAGCTCAAACACTAATCCCAACTCCATACAAAGCTGCTAACATGCCACTGGCTGCTAAAGCAAAAGTGTAAAGATCTTGCCCTGTGTGGATTCAGTTCAAAGAATCTTCCCTTGATTCACTATGTTGTTGTGGGGAACCTTCACAAATGCCTGTAACATAGGAGATAGGAGCAGGAGGAGGCCATTCGGCCCTTCGAGCCTGCTCCGCCATTCATCACGACCATGGCTGATCATCCATCTCAATAGCCTAATCCTGCTTTCTCCCCATAACCTTTGATCCCATTCGCCCCAAGTGCCACATCCAGCCGCCTCTTGAATACATTCAATGTTTTGGCATCAACTACTTCCTGTGGTAATGAATTCCACAGGCTCACCACTCTTTGGGTAAAGAAATGTCTCCTCATCTCCATCCTATATAGTGAATCCTCAGACTGTGACCCCTGGTTCTGGACTCCCCCACCATCGGGAACATCCTCCCTGCATCCACCCTGTCTAGTCCTGTTAGAATTTTATAAGTCTCTATGAGATCCCCCCCATCATTCATCTGAACTCCAGCGAAAACAATCCTAACCTAGTCAATCTCTCCTCATACATCAGTCCCACCATCTCTGGAGTCTTAAAATCTCATGCTTTATATAGTTAGGATACCTCCTGAGATTCGGGAAGAGACAGAAAATATGCATGAATAACATCAACACACTTAACCGAACTACCCAAAGTTTATTTATTAGTCACAAGTAAGGCTTACAGGGCGGCATGGTAGCACAGTGGTTAGCACTGCTGCTTCACAGCTCCAGGGACCTGGGTTCGATTCCCGGCTTGGGTCACTGTCTGTGTGGAGTTTGCACATTCTCCTCGTGTCTGCGTGGGTTTCCTCCAGGTGCTCCAGTTTCCTCCCACAGTCCAAAGATGTGCAGGTTAGGTTAATTGGCCATGCTAAAAAATTGCACCTTAGTGTCCTGAGATGCGTAGGTTAGAGGGATTAGCGGGTAAAATATGTAGGGATATGGGGGTAGGGCCTGGGTGGGATTGTGGTCGGTGCAGACTCGATGGGCCGAATGGCCTCTTTCTGTACTGTAGGGCTTCTATGATTTCTATGACATTAACACTGCAATGAAGTTACTGTGAAAATCCCCTAGTCGCCACACTCAAGCACCTGTTCAGGTCAATGCACCTAACCCACACATCTTTCAGACTGTGGGAAAAAACCAGAGCACCCGGAGGAAACCCACGCAGACACAGGGAGAATGTACAAATTCCACACAGACAGTGACCCAAGCCAGGAATTGAACCCAGGTCCTTGATGCTCTGAGGCAGCAGTGCTAACCACTGTGCCACCGTGCCACCCACAGCACGGTCATTAAGGATTAAAGGTTCTACAATACTTAAAAAGGCTGAAATTTTATATTATGGAATATAGGAAAAGTGAAGAATGTCTCACATCACAATATTGTCAGAAAGTGCAAGAGATAGAAATATTCGAGAGAATCAATTATTTACATTCTGGCCATCTGCTGTTAAATCCACATCTGTGGTCTAGCCAGCATTAACCTGGTATTAACCCCTCTAATCCACAATAATTCTTGGGCCTGGGTTACAGCTATAATTGTCACTCAGGTGCAGAAAATTGAACATGGCTGACGAATTGTCTTGGGATTTATCCACCCAATTGCTGGGAGGGCGGGAGTTACAGGCAGTCCACTCAGATATAAAACTGCTCGGTACTTTTCACACATCTTTTCAAATTAATCCCCCCACCAACGGTACACCTGTCTCTCACCCCAGTGACAACGCAGCTCTCCAAACTTAACGCATGATTCACAGAGTACAGTCTAGAATTGCATCACAAGGTGTTTTTGACAATTCGGTTGAAAAGTGTGACATTTCGCAACCTCACCATTACGTGTTACTGAAACGCAAGTTGGAGCTAATGTCCAGTTTCTGAGTCTTGACAGAAAAATACCATTACAACCACGATCAAGGGTTGCTTCAGGATATATTAGTGATTCAATATCAATTTGTCTTGGCCATTCATACAACTGCTCAAGAGATACAGACATTAAACTACAGTAAACTCAGACATTCAGCATGTGGATTATAATCTGCCACAGTAGGTTGCTAGTTGGTAAATCAGTTAAGCAGATTAGCAAGCGGTCATCCAGAGGTTAGTGCGTTACTCAATGTATAATTGGCTCTGTTCCAATTCCGTTTTATCGGAAACGCCAGGTGAAGTGATAAGATGCACATTTCAGGCCTGCACTGAAGGAGGAAACAGGAAAAGATTAGGTAAAATTTAGAAGTGAGATGGTGGCGTGGAGGTATCAGTGGGCTAGTAATCCACGCTAATGCTCTGGGGGATATGAGTTCAAATCCCACCATGGCAGACATTAGAACTTAAATTAATAAGTGTGAAACTGAAAGTGAATAACCATGATGAATTGTTGTACAAATCCATCTGGCTCACTAATATGCTTCAGCAAAAGAAATCTGCCATCCTTACCTGGTCTGGCTGACATGTGACTCTCTAAAATTGCATAGAATGAATTTTTTAAAGTTTTGATTTTATGGAGAATAGAGGAAGGAGGGTTTTCATTAATTCTTTCATCGGATGTGGCCGTTGTTGGCCATTTGTGGCACATCCCTAATTGTCCTTGAACTGAGTGGCGTACTAGGTCACAGGGCAGTTAAGAGTCAACCACATTGCTGGGGCTCTGGAGTCACATGTAGGCCAGACCAGGTAAGGATGGCAGATTTCCTTCCCTAAAGGGGCATTACTGAACCAGATGGGTTTTTACAAGAATCGATGATAGCTTTATGGTCACTATTACTGAGACTAGCTTTTAATTCCAGATTTTATTAATTGAACTTAAATTCCACCAGCTGCCATGGTGGGATTTGAACTTGTGCCTGCCCACCCCAAGAGAATTAATTGGAGTCCCTGGATTACTAGTATTTGGTTAAGAAAGTAGAAAACAGAACTATTTTATGCCAGTTTTATCATAGAATAGAATCAGAATCCCTACAGTGCAGAAGAAGGCCATTCAGCCCATCAGGCCTGCACCGACTCTCTGACACTGTATCTTCACCGGCGGCACGGTAGTTAGCACTGCTGCCTCACAGCGCCAGGGACCCGGGTTCAATTCCCAGCTAGGGCCATTGTCTGTGTGGAGTCTGCACGTTTTCCCCATGTCTGCGTGGGTTTCCTCCAGGTGCTCCAGTTTCCTCCCACAGTCCAAAGACGTGCCAGTTAGTGCATTGGCCATGCTAAATTCTCCTTCAGTGCACCCGAACAGGCGCCAGAGTGTGGCGACTGGGGGATTTTCACAGTAACTTCATTGCAGTGTGAATGTAAGCCTACTTGTGACTAATAAATAAACTTTTTTTTTAACCAGGTCCTCTCCCCATCCTATCCCTGAAGTCCCACACACTTACTATGACTAATCCACCTAACCTGCACAGCTTGGGACACTAAGGGGCAATTTAGCATGGCTAATCCACCTAACCTGCACATCTTTGGAGTGTGGGAGGAAACCAGAGCACCCGGAGGAAACCCACGCAGACACAGGGAGAACATGTAGACTCTGCACAGACAGTCACCTGAGGCCGGAATTGAACCCGGGTCCGTGGCACTGTGAGGTAGCAGTGCTAACCACTGTGCCACCGTGCTGCCCTTTAATAGTGGGGATTGTGTTTGAGATCAAAAACATTGTGAAGCCATAACTATAAATTCTTCATGGTAAAACCATCAATTACAAGAGGTGATGGAAGTTGGATCAATTTGTGTGAACATTGGAGTGATTGCATCTTTAAAGAAACAAAATAAACAAGATCATCATTCCCTATTAGAAGATGAAGGTGTAGTGATTCAGCTGTTGCTGTGTAAAGAGGACTTTATTGTTTGCACCGAGGTCATATAATATGACGGATGAAAGAGAGTTAAATGCCTCATTTGAAAGACGATGCCTTTGACAGCACTTCCTCAGTACTGCTCTGGCCGTGTCACTCTAGATTATCTGCTCGTGCTCAGAGTAGGACTTGAACCCATTGCCCTATGATTCAGGTGTGAGTGCCAACCTCAGACCTAATACTCACCTGCTGTTATACAACAGAAAGCCGAGGCTGGGGCCAGTGAAATTAACTGCAGGGTGTGGGCAGTCCTGGAGCTTGAAACAGCTTTGAATTTTGGCTTCACAGATTGAACACAATGGGCAGCACGGTGGTTAGCACTGCTGCCTCACTGCGCCAGGGACCTGGCTTCGATTCTGGCCTCGGGTCATTCTCTGTGTGGAGTTTGCATAGAGGTTTACAGCATGGAAACAGACCCTTCGGCCCAGCTTGTCCATGCCACTCTTTATTGAAACCCTGAAGCTAGTCCCAATTGCCTGTATTTGGCCCATATCCCATCGTACCCATGTAACTGTCTAAATGCTTTTTAAAAGACAAAATTGTACCCGCCTCTACTACTACCTCTTGGCAGCTTGTTCCACACACTCATGGCCTTCTGTGTGAAAAAAGTGCCCCTGTGGACACTTTTGTATCTCTTCCCTCTCACCTTAAACCAATGCCCTCTAGTTTTAGGCTCCCCTACCTTTGGGAAAATATATTGTCTATCTCGCTGAAATATGTCCCTCATTATTTTATAGACCTCTATAAGATCACCCCTCAGCCTTCTACGCTCCAGAGAAAAACGTCCCAATCCATCCAGCCTCCCTGTTCTCCCCGTGTCTGCTTGGGTTTCCTCCGGGTGCTCCCGTTTCCTCCCACAGTCCAAAGATGTGCGGGGTAGGTTGATTGGCCAGGCTAAATTGACCCTAGTGTTAGGGGATTAGCAGAGTAAATATGTGGGGTTACTGGGATAGGGCCAGGGTGGGATTGTGGTCGGTGCAGACTCGATGGGCCGGGTGGCCTCCTTCTGCACTTTAGGAATTCTATGAAGTTAATTCAATTCAGGAAGATTTTTTGGGATCATGAATAAAAACATTAATTGTTAATCCTGTTTTTTGGCAGATGTAAAGATCACTGCTGCCCACTCAACTCCTTCAGTAAATTAAAAAGCTAATTTGGCATCATTGAAGGACCTTCACAGTAACTTCATTACAGTGTTATTGTAAATGTACTTGCGACACTAATAAATAAACTTTAACCTTTACACAAACTATTCTTCCTGAGCAAAGTCACAGATGTAAATCTTTAAAAAATGATAAAGATTACCTGCTCCATCAGTACAGCTGCTGATATCAAAGTTCAGGTATGGTACTTGAATGAGTAGAAGTATTTCTAACATATCCAACTCCAACCCTCCTACTGTCTGCACCCGCTGTCTCTGAGGGGGAATATCACCCATGGGTTCTGACCTTGTTTATCATCCAGTAACTCAGCACTCAGTCTGTGAATACCAGATGTGGAGATGCCGGCGTTGGACTGGGGTAGGCACAGTAAGAAGTCTCACAACACCAGGTTGAAGTCCTTCAGGTTTATTTGGTAGCACGAGTTTTCGGAGCGCTGCTCCTTCATCAGGTGAGTGGGACTCATCAGGTGAGAGTAACTCACCTGATGAAGGAGCGGCGCTCCGAAAGCTCATGCTACCAAATAAACCTGTTGGACTTTAACCTGGTGTTGTGAGACTTCTTACTGCGAATACCAGACTCTGGGGTAAATTCATGAGATAGTTGCCCGCAATGTCACCAGACTCTGGTGTGGGTCAGAGAACAGTTCATTTTCCAGTCGGGTCAATTCTCGTAACCATGCTTAGTCTAGTCAGACTCCACATCTTCCCTTCAAACACTGCTTAAACCCTACCAGTGTGAGCAAGTCCTCCAGCACCCAGCCGCATGTCTCCTTCTTTAGCTTGATGTCACTTCCTGCGCTGATTATGTGTCATTTTTTTAAATTTGGAGGCCCAATAGAAATGCACACATTGTTGTGATTGTATACTCATTCTGCTTTACCTTCTCAGTGCAGACTACCCTGACCTCCGAAAGCACAACAACTGCATGTCCTCTTGTCTGACCCCTGGTATATACGCCAGACTTCGCGATAAGGTTACACCCAGTGGCTGGACACTGGATCAGTGCATCCAGACCGGAGTGGACAATCCTGGGCACCCTTTCATCAAGACCGTGGGCATGGTGGCAGGGGATGAGGAATCCTACGAGGTAAGGATAACTGTACAGTGAATACGGACAAAGAGGAAAGAACTCACTTAAAGCACAATAAACTGTTATTGAGTCTAATGCAGGTATAGCATTGCCAAGTATCCGTGAAGTACTGACATTATCTGACTGGGCTAAAACCCATGGCCCATAATATGGGCTCGTTACCTGAGTGGGTGGCACGCTGGCAGTGGTTAGCACTGCTGCCTCACAGGACCTGGGTTCGATTCCCGGCTCGGGTCACTGTCTGTGTGGAGTCTGCACGTTCTCCCCGTGTCTGCGTGGGTTTCCTCCGGGTGCTCCGGTTTCCTCCCACAGTCTGAAAGACGTGCTGGTTAGGGTGCATTGACCCGAACAGGCACCGAAGTGTGGCGACTAGGGAAATTTCACGGTAACTTATTGCATCGTTAATGTAAGCCTTACTTGTGACTAATAAATAAACTTTAAACTTTAATAGCTGCACTAACATCTAATTTAAGATAATCAGTCAAGCTAATAACTAACACTTTCGAGCAATAACATACATTCATTCTGCAAGCAAAAGGAATATGATCAAGCCTGGCACCTCTTTTGAATTACTTGGGAGCTTGGGGAGCCTATAGTTCCCCATTCTTTTCTCCATGGCAAAACCTCAGCCTATCAGAGTTAACTTGCCAACATTCTGCACCCTATTCTCCTGCAGTATAAATTGTTGTGATTGTTTGAAATTTGGCATTCTTGTGTTTGTCCTGATGAATGCAAGATGAAAAGCTTTGGTAACATGTCTCTTTTCAGCAGAATTAAGCTTTGTTCATAGAACCCCTACGGTGCAGAAGGAGGCCATTTGGCCCATCGAGTCTGCACCGACCACAATCCCACGCAGGCCCTATCCCTGTAGCCCCGCAGGCTTTTAAAACCCAGGCTTGTGTCAATCAACCATGACTGCTTCACTTACCTTGATCTCTCTCACACTCTTTTTGATCTGTGTTACTCTGAAGTAGGACATTCCATCCTTCCCTCAGGGTTCTGAGGGAACTTATGAACATCCAAAGTTGACAACTGGAGGTAGTATTGGATGGAGAATTGGCTAATGGGCAGGAAACAGTGAGTGGAGATAAAGGGTTCTTCTTCAGATTGGTGACGTGTAACCAGTGAGCTTCCATAGGGATCAACGCTGGGATCACAACTGTTTAAATTAATGAGCTGGAGGAAGAAAGTGATTGTACCATAGCCAGATTTGCAGATGACACAAAAATAGGTGGAAAGGCAAGTTGCAAGAGGGATAGAAACAGTTCACAAAGAGATATCGATAGGTTAAGTAAGTGGGCAGAAAGTTGGCAAATGGAGTATAATGTGGGAAAATGTGAAGTTTATTTTGGAAGGGAGAACAAAAGAACAGAGTGTTACTTAAACGGAGAAAAGCTGCAGAAAGCTGCAACACAAAGGGACTGGGGTTACTTGTACACAAAACACAGAAAGCTGGCACACAGGTACAGCAGGTAATCAGGAAGGTGAATGGAATGTTGGCCCTTAGTCCAAGGGGTTTGGAGTGTAAGAGTAGGGAAGTCTTGCTGCAACTGTACAAGGTACTGGTGAGGCCACATCTGGAGCACTGCGAGCCGTTTTGGTCCCCTTATTTAAGGAAAGATATTGGCTGGAATTTTACCATCCCGCCCGCCACGGGAATCGGAGCGGGCAAGGGGCGCACAATGGAAAGCTCAAGAACAGAAGGTTGGTTAGGGCAAGTTTAGGGCCAGTTATAGATGGCAGAGGGAAGTTATGTGTGGAACCGGAGGAGATTGGTGAAGCATTGAACCAATATTTCTCTTCGGTGTTCACGCAAGGGGACATGAATATAGCTGAGGAGGACACTGGGTTGCAAGGGAGTAGAATAGACAGTATTACAGTTGATAAGGAGGATGTGCAGGATATTCTGGAGGGTCTGAAAATAGATAAATCCCCTGGTCCGGATGGGATTTATCCAAGGATTCTCTGGGAGGCAAGAGAAGTGATTGCAGAGCCTCTGGCTCTGATCTTCAGGTCGTCGTTGGCCTCTGGTATAGTACCAGAAGATTGGAGGTTAGCGAATGTTGTCCCATTGTTTAAGAAGGGGAACAGAGACTTCCCCGGGAATTATAGACCGGTGAGTCTCACTTCTGTTGTCGGCAAGATGTTGGAAAAAATTATAAGGGATAGGATTTATAGTTATTTGGAGAGTAATGAATTGATAGGTGATAGTCAGCATGGTTTTGTGGCAGGTAGGTCGTGCCTTACTAACCTTATTGAGTTTTTTGAGAAAGTGACCAAGGAGGTGGATGGGGGCAAGGCAGTGGACGTGGTATATATGGATTTTAGTAAGGCGTTTGATAAGGTTCACCATGGTAGGCTTCTGCAGAAAATGCAGATGTATGGGATTGGGGGTGATCTAGGAAATTGGATCAGGAATTGGCTAGCGGATAGGAAACAGAGGGTGGTGGTTGATAGTAAATATTCATCATGGAGTGCGGTTACAAGTGGTGTACCTCAGGGATCTGTTTTGGGGCCACTGCTGTTTGTAATATTTATTAATGATCTGGATGAGGGTATAGTTGGGTGGATTAGCAAATTTGCTGATGACACCAAAGTCGGTGGTGTGGTAGACAGTGAGGAAGGGTGTCGTAGTTTGCAGGAAGACTTAGACAGGTTGCAAAGTTGGGCCGAGAGGTGGCGGATGGAGTTTAATGCGGAGAAGTGTGAGGTAATTCACTTTGGTAGGAATAACAGATGTGTTGAGTATAGGGCTAACGGGAGGACTTTGAATAGTGTGGAGGAGCAGAGGGATCTAGGTGTATGTGTGCATAGATCCCTGAAAGTTGGGAATCAAGTAGATAAGGTTGTTAAGAAGGCATATGGTGTCTTGGCGTTTATTGGTAGGGGGATTGAATTTAGGAGTCGTAGCGTTATGTTGCAACTGTACACAACTCTGGTGCGGCCGCACTTGGAGTACTGTGTGCAGTTCTGGTCCCCACATTACAGGAAGGATGTGGAGGCTTTGGAGAGGGTGCAGAGGAGGTTTACCAGGATGTTGCCTGGTATGGAGGGGAGATCCTATGAGGAGAGGCTGAGGGATTTGGGATTGTTTTCGCTGGAAAGGCGGCGGCTAAGAGGGGATCTTATTGAAACATATAAGATGATTAGAGGTTTAGATAGGGTGGATAGTGATAGCCTTTTTCCTCTGATGGAGAAATCCAGCACGAGGGGGCATGGCTTTAAATTGAGGGGGGGTAGTTATAGAACCGATGTCAGGGGTAGGTTCTTTACCCAGAGGGTGGTGAGGGATTGGAATGCCCTGCCAGCATCAGTAGTAAATGCGCCTAGTTTGGGGGCGTTTAAGAGATCCGTAGATAGGTTCATGGACGAAAAGAAATTGGTTTAGGTTGGAGGGTCACAGTTTTTTTTTTTTTAACTGGTCGGTGCAACATCGTGGGCCGAAGGGCCTGTTCTGCGCTGTAATGTTCTATGTTCTATGTTCTATTGACCTCAGGTGGGATTTTATGGTTTTGGGACAAGCGAAGCCATAAAATCCTGCCCATTGTTTCATCAGAGGCAGTTCAGAGAAGGATGATCCCCAGTATGGAGGGATTGTCCTATGAGGAAACAGGTTGGGACTCTACTCATTGGAAGAATGAGAGGTAATCTTATTGAAACGTATAGGATTCTTAAAGGGTTTGGCAGGGTAGATGCTGAGAGGATGTTTCCCCTCATGGGAGAGTCTAGGACCAGAGGGCACAGTCTCAGAATAAAGGGGTGCCAATTAAGACTGAGATAAGGAGGAATTTTCTTCTCTCAAAGGGTTGTGAGTCTTTGGAACTCTTTGCTACAGAGAGCTGTGGGGGCAGAGTCCTTGTGTCTATTTAAGGTTGAAATAGATTTTTGATCACTAAGGGAATCAAGGGTAAGGGCAGGAAGGTGGATGTGAAGAATGTCGGATCAGCCACGATCCTATTGAATGATGGAGCAGACTCAAAGGGCCAAACGGCCTACTCCTCTCCCTATTTCTTACAATCTCATGGAGTGCACTCCACACTGTGCAGAATATGAGACATTTCTTTTCGTCTCGGAGTCCTTGGAGGGGAAACTGAACGACAGGAAATGAGCTCACTGCCAATCTCTATCACACCTGCATGGAAAAGATAAGCCAATCCCACAGAGTGGGTGGGGGTCACACGACACAGCAGGTTCGAGAAGTAAACGGGGGATAAATCATTATTTGAAATCTCAGATATGAAGAGGTTTGGAGTGTGAGCAGGGGTGTGTCAGTGCAACACCGACCTACAGTTTACAGATCAAAAACTGAAGGCAGATTAAAACGAATAAAATGAACAAATGATTAACATAAGCAGGAATTAAACAAACAGTCGTCGCAATTTGCACTGTTTACTGATGAGTTGATAGGTGCTTAACGCCCAAAGAGATTCAGAATGAAATGTTAGAGTATAATTTATACCTCAGCGTGGTTAATCAGTTACATACTGAATGGAACACGTCACTATTCCTAGCGACATTCAATATTTCAGCAGCTGAACCGATTTAACAGCCCTGACATTGATCTGTCGCACTTTCCAAGGTTGTAAACCGAGAATGGAATCACACGCATCATATGAGGGCATTGACACGCTGTGTCAGAAGGAGAACAGACATACCACACGGCGTTAGGTTTAAATGTGAATGGGGAACATTAACAGAATGGGGAGGGGCTGGACATATTAAATCAGAAATTGATTTTCCATTTCCGTGCCGTGGGTCACGTCCAGAAGAGACTGATGGCATCAAGGACGCCTCCAACTGCAAGGTGAAACTTGCACGTGCAATCACTGCCAGTAATCTCAATGTCAAAGTATTTGCTGGGACAGTGTAGAGGGAGCTTTACTCTGTATCTAACCCCGTGCTGTACCTGTCCTGGGAGTGTTTGATGGGGACAGTGTAGAGGGAGCTTTACTCTGTATCTAACCCCGTGCTGTACCTGTCCTGGGAGTGTTTGATGGGGGACAGTGTGGATGGAGCTTTACTCTGTATCTAACCCCGTGCTGTACCTGTCCTGGGAGTGTTTGATGGGCATGATGTGGAGATACCTGTTGGACTTTAACCTGGTGTTGTTAAACTTCTTACAGTGTTTGATGGGGACAGTGGAGAGGGAGCTTTACTCTGTATCTAACCCCGTGCTGTACCTGTCCTGGGAGTGTTTGATGGGGACAGTGTAGAGGGAGCTTTACTCTGTATCTAACCCCGTGCTGTACCTGTCCTGGGAGTGTTTGATGGGGGACAGTGTGGATGGAGCTTTACTCTGTATCTAACCCCGTGCTGTACCTGTCCTGGGAGTGTTTGATGGGCATGATGTGGAGATACCTGTTGGACTTTAACCTGGTGTTGTTAAACTTCTTACAGTGTTTGATGGGGACAGTGGAGAGGGAGCTTTACTCTGTATCTAACCCCGTGCTGTACGTGTCCTGGGAGTGTGTGATGGGAGGCATGATGTGGAGCTGCCGGCGTTGGACTGGGATAAACACAGTAAGAAGTTTAACAACACCAGGTTAAAGTCCAACAGGTTTATTTGGTAGCAAAAGCCACTAGCTTTCTGAGCCTTGCTCCGAAAGCTAGTGGCTTTTGCTAGCAAATAAACCTGTTGGACTTTAACCTGGTGTTGTTAAACTTCTTACTGTGTTTGATGGGGACAGTGCAGAGGGAGCTTTACTCTGTATTCTACCATGGAAACGCTGGCCTGGCAGTATTTACCATTCCTGGACTCATTATCTTGCCAGAAGATTATTGAAACCAGAAGTCTTATTATTTTTCAGCAGCTTGCTTTAGAACAATCAGCAAACGTTCTGCAAGTGTGAAGGAGAGTTTTGATCGTAGCCATTCCAGAATCATAGGATCATTGAATCCCTACAGTGCAGAAGGAGGCCATTCAGCCCATAAATTCTGCACTGACCACAATCCCACCCAGACCCTATCCCCAACACCCTATGCACCTATCCTAGCTAGTCATCCTGACACTAAGGAGCAATTTAGCATGGCCAATCCACCTAACCCACATATCTTTGGACACTTAGGAGCAATTTAATAAGGCCAATCCATCTAATCTACACTAATGGACACTAAGGGATAAGTTATCATGGCCAATACACCTAATCTGCAGATCTTTGGAGTGTGGGAGGAAACCGGAGCACCCGGAGGAAACCCATGCAGACGCGGGGAGAACGTGCAGACTCCACACAGACAGTGACCCAAGCTGGGAATCGAACCCGGCTCCCTGGCGCTGTGAGGCAGCAGTGCTAACCACTGTGCCAGCGTGCCAGCCTAAACAGTAAAGTGTTCTTATTGAGTTGCCCTGTGATTGTCTATGATGTTCACCGGGTGATGAGGTCTGATTCTCATTGTTGTACTGAGCTGTTTGATTAGCTTAACTCCACCTCCAACGGTGTCTCCTCCTGTGGTGTAGGTCTTTGCTGACATATTTGACCCCGTGATTATGGAGAGGCACAATGGATATGATCCAAAGACAATGAAACATCCGACAGATCTGGACGCAAGTAAAGTGAGTAGGAGATGTGCGTTACTGTGAAAGTATAGAAACATAATCAGAGTGACAACTTGCACTGAATTTATTCATCTTTAATGTGGTAATATGTTCCCAGGTGTTTCCCAGGTTGGGTACCTGGAAGGGAATTAAATGAGTGTGTAAAGGATATAAAATAAGGAGAGATAATAATAGCTGCTGACTCACGCTTGTTAGTTTTACATTTGAAGATAGTGTGGGTGAAAAAGGCATTGATGTGGATAATCAGCCATAATCATGCTGAACAGCAGAGCAAGCTCGATGGGCTGAATGGCCTACTCCTGCTCATATCATTCCTGTAATTAACACATAAAGTCAACGTCTAACACATCCCAGTTCCAAGACACTTCGTGACGATTGCAGGCTCAACACTGAGAGAGCAATTGCTGCCACAAAGCGACTCACCCAGCCATAGATGTTAAATTAGTCTCTTACTGTCGTTCTCTGTGGTAAAAGGGTTAATGTGGGACGTAACGGAGCACCGCTCACACAGTGATATAAGAGATGGGGACCCACACCCAAGGGTCAGTGTAGTATTGGACTGAGACGTGCGTAGAAACAAGCGTGGAGACAGCAATGAGCTTGGATCCTTTACTGTATATTTGTAAATCGTTCCAGTCGCTAACAAAGACTTACAGTTAAGCTGCTAAAGACTATGAAGGCTTTATTAAACCCACTCTGATGTAAAGAGCATCCCGCAATGTTCTCTTTCCAGATTCGGAACGGAGTGTTTGATGACAAATACGTTCTCTCCTCTCGAGTGAGGACCGGGCGGAGTATCCGAGGGCTCAGTATGCCGCCTGCCTGCACTCGGGCTGAGAGGAGAGAGGTGGAGAAGGTGACTGTCGATGCACTGGCCGGATTGAAGGGAGACCTCGCTGGAAAATACTACAGCCTGACCACCATGACGGAGCAGGAGCAGCAGCAACTCATCGACGTAGGTCATCAAACTCACATTTAATCGCAGTTATTGGGGGTTGGCCGGGGCACTTTGATGCTAACATTTCCAAACTAGACTCAAATCTAACCCAGATTCTGGGAAGAAAGTCTCGTGTGTCTGTAAAGCTTCGCATTTGAAAGACTTCCTCCATCCATAATATCACAATGTCTCTTCTTTAATGCTAATTGAGAATCATATTCAGAGGACACCATCTTTTGTGATGGGAGCTCTCTTCCCCCATTTAATAGAAGGACATTGTTGGTCAGTGTAGAGGGAGCTTTACTCTGTATCTAACCCCGTGCTGTACCTGTCCTGGGAGTGTTTGATGGGGACAGTGTAGAGGGAGCTTTACTCTGTATCTAACCCCGTGCTGTACCTGTCCTGGGAGTGTTTGATGGGGACAGTGTAGAGGGAGCTTTACTCTGTATCTAACCCCGTGCTGTACCTGTCCTGGGAGTGTTTGATGGGGACAGTGTAGAGGGGGCTTTACTCTGTATCTAACCCCGTGCTATACCTGTCCTGGGAGTGTTTGATGGGGACAGTGTAGAGGGAGCTTTACTCTGTATCTAACCCCGTGCTGTACCTGTCCTGGGAGTGTTTAATGGGGGACAGTGTAGAGGGAGCTTTACTCTGTATCTAACCCCGTGCTGTACCTGTCCTGGGAGTGTTTGATGGGGACAGTGTAGAGGGAGCTTTACTCTGTATCTAACCCCGTGCTATACCTGTCCTGGGAGTGTTTGATGGGGGCAGTGTAGAGGGAGCTTTACTCTGTATCTAACCCCGTGCTGTACCTGTCCTGGGAGTGTTTGATGGGGACAGTGTCGAGGGAGCTTTACTCTGTATCTAACCCCGTGCTGTACCTGTCCTGGGAGTGTTTGATGGGGACAGTGTAGAAGGAGTTTTACTCTGTATCTAACCCCGTGCTGTACCTGTCCTGGGAGTGTTTGATGGAGACAGTGTAGAGGGAGTTTTACTCTGTATCTAACCCCGTGCTGTACCTGTCCTGGGAGTGTTTGATGGGGACAGTGTCGAGGGAGCTGTACTCTGTATCTAACCCCGTGCTGTACCTGTCCTGGGAGTGTTTGATGGGGACAGTGTCGAGGGAGCTTTACTCTGTATCTAACCCCGTGCTGTGCCTGTCCTGGGAGTGTTTGATGGGGACAGTAAGAAGTCTCACAACACCAGGTTAAAGTCCAACAGATTTATTTGGTAGCAAATACCATAAGCTTTTGGAGTGCTGCTCCTTCGTCAGATGGAGTGGAAATGGAGTGTTTGATGGGGTCAGTGTAAATTATGTACTCAAGCCTCAGGAGTGGGACTTGAAACAACCACTCTCTGAGACACGTGTTGTTACTGAGCTCGGGCTGACAGTTGCTGTCAGTGGAAAGTTTTGTTTCTAACATTCTCCAGTCTCTCAGTAACAAGGTTAACAAATACAACCATTTCTTTCCACAGGATCACTTCCTGTTTGACAAACCGGTCTCACCTTTACTGACTTCAGCTGGAATGGCCAGAGATTGGCCGGATGCTCGAGGCATATGGTGAGTGCATCAGTCCTGTCCCAACTCACATCCCATTCCCATCCCGATCAATCCCAACTCACATCCCATTCCCATTCCCATCCCGATCAATCCCAACTCACATCCCATTCCCATTCCCATCCCGATCAATCCCAACTCACATCCCATTCCCATCCCGATCAATCCCAACTCACATCCCATTCCCATTCCCATCCCGATCAATCCCAACTCACATCCCATTCCCATTCCCATCCCGATCAATCCCACACTCACATCCCATTCCCATCCCGATCAATCCCAACTCACATCCCATTCCCATTCCCATCCCGATCAATCCCAACTCACATCCCATTCCCATTCCCATCCCGATCAATCCCAACTCACATCCCATTCCCATCCCGATCAATCCCAACTCACATCCCATTCCCATCCCGATCAATCCCAACTCACATCCCATTCCCATCCCGATCAATCCCAACTCACATCCCATTCCCATCCCGATCAATCCCACACTCACGTCCCATTCCCATCCCGATCAATCCCACACTCACGTCCCATTCCCATTCCCATCCCGATCAATCCCAACTCACATCCCATTCCCATTCCCATCCCGATCAATCCCAACTCACATCCCATTCCCATTCCCATCCCGATCAATCCCAACTCACATCCCATTCCCATTCCCATCCCGATCAATCCCAACTCACATCCCATTCCCATTCCCAACCCGATCAATCCCAACTCACATCCCATTCCCATTCCCATCCCGATCAATCCCAACTCACATCCCATTCCCATTCCCATCCCGATCAATCCCAACTCACATCCCATTCCCATTCCCATCCCGATCAATCCCAACTCACATCCCATTCCCATCCCGATCAATCCCAACTCACATCCCATTCCCATCCCGATCAATCCCACACTCACATCCCATTCCCATCCCGATCAATCCCACACTCACGTCCCATTCCCATTTCCATCCCGATCAATCCCACACTCACGTCCCATTCCCATTCCCATCCCAATCAATCCCAACTCACATCCCATTCCCATTCCCATCCCGATCAATCCCACACTCACGTCCCATTCCCATTCCCATCCCAATCAATCCCACACTCACATCCCATTCCCATCCCAATCAATCCCACACTCACATTCCATTCCCATTCCCATCCCAATCAATCCCACACTCACATCCCATTCCCATCCCAATCAATCCCACACTCACATCCCATTCCCATCCCAATCAATCCCACACTCACATTCCATTCCCATTCCCATCCCAATCAATCCCACACTCACATCCCATTCCCATCCCGATCAATCCCACACTCACATCCCATTCCCATTCCCATCCCGATCAATCCCACACTCACGTCCCATTCCCATTCCCATCCCAATCAATCCCACACTCACATCCCATTCCCATCCCAATCAATCCCACACTCACGTCCCATTCCCATTCCCATCCCAATCAATCCCACACTCACATCCCATTCCCATCCCAATCAATCCCAACTCACATCCCATTCCCATCCCGATCAATCCCACACTCACGTCCCATTCCCATCCCAATCAATCCCACACTCACATCCCATTCCCATCCCAATCAATCCCACACTCACATTCCATTCCCATTCCCATCCCAATCAATCCCACACTCACATCCCATTCCCATCCCAATCAATCCCACACTCACATCCCATTCCCATCCCAATCAATCCCACACTCACATTCCATTCCCATTCCCATCCCAATCAATCCCACACTCACATCCCATTCCCATCCCAATCAATCCCACACTCACATCCCATTCCCATCCCAATCAATCCCACACTCACATCCCATTCCCATTCCCATTCAATCCCACACTCACATCCCATTCCCATCCCAATCAATCCCACACTCACATCCCATTCCCATCCCAATCAATCCCACACTCACATCCCATTCCCATTCCCATTCAATCCCACACTCACATCCCATTCCCATCCCAATCAATCCCACACTCACATCCCATTCCCATTCCCATTCCCATCCCGATCAATCCCACACTCACATCCCATTCCCATTACCATCCCGATCAATCCCACACTCACATCCCATTCCCATCCCAATGAATCCCACACTCACATCCCATTCCCATCCCGATCAATCCCACACTCACATCCCATTCCCATTCCCATCCCGACCAATCCCACACTCACATCCCATTCCCATCCCAATCAATCCCACACTCACATCCCATTCCCATCCCAATCAATCCCACACTCACATCCCATTCCCATCCCGATCAATCCCACACTCACATCCCATTCCCATTCCCATCCCGATCAATCCCACACTCACATCCCATTCCTATTCCTATTCCCAGCCTGATAGGCTCCAGTCGGGTGTGATGCCCGGAGCAAAAGAGATCAAAAGATGTTGATGAAAAATAGGAGGACGCTGTGGGGGAGCGGGGTGGACACTGGGGGGTGGAGCAGGGGGAGGGGAGGATGCTGGGATATGTGGAGGGGAGGGGGGTACACTGGAGGGTGGGAAGGGGGAAGGGGGAGGACAGTAGGGATCAATTGAATATTGTAAACTGAGGTTGATGGTTATTTGTTAGCCGAGGCTATGGTTGGGCTACAGAACTGAGACAGGTAGGTGGATGTGGAGGGGTGTGGGATCCGGGCGTTTGGTATCCCAGCAGGAGGGTGGGAGAATGGAGCGGCTCTCGGGCTCAATATTTACCATCCGCCGAGAGTTACAGCGGCAATAGGTTTCTCCTCCCCTGACCTCTGACCCCCAGTTTTCACCCCAACACCCCCACCCACACCCCCCGCCCCACGCTGAATTACTCAGTTCACCTGTTCATGGAAACCTCCGAGCTTTTGTAGCATTTCCTTTTTGTGGCTGTTGTTGCAAAATCACCAGCAAAAATACACCGGGATGACAGAAACCAACCTCGATACTGTCCCCCGCACTGTACCCCGCACTGTCCCCTGCGCTGTACCCCACACTGTACCCCGCACTGTCCCCTGCGCTGTACCCCACACTGTACCCCGCACTGTCACCCATACTGTCCCCCGTACTGTCCCCCGCACTGTCCCCCGCACTGTCCCCCGCACTGTCCCCCGCACTGTACCCCGCACTGTCCCCCGCACTGTCCCCTACACTGTCCCCCACACTGTCCCCCGCGCTGTCCCCCGCGCTGTACCTCGCACTGTCCCCCGCACTGTCCCCCGCACTGTCCCCCGCACTGTCCCCCGCACTGTCCCCCGCACTGTCCCCCGCACTGTCCCCCGCACTGTCCCCCGCACTGTCCCCCACACTGTCCCCCACACTGTCCCCCACACTGTCCCCCACACTGTCCCCCACACTGTCCCCCGCGCTGTACCCCGCACTGTACCCCGCACTGTCCCCCACACTGTCCCCCACACTGTCCCCCACACTGTCCCCCACACTGTCCCCCACACTGTCCCCCACACTGTCCCCCACACTGTACCCCACACTGTACCCCACACTGTACCCCACACTGTCCCCCGCACTGTCCCCCACACTGTCCCCCACGCTGTACCCCGCACTGTCCCCAGTGCTGTATCCCACACTGTCCCCCACACTGTCCCCCACACTGTCCCCCACACTGTCCCCCACACTGTCCCCCACACTGTCCCCCACGCTGTCCCCCACGCTGTCCCCCACGCTGTCCCCCACACTGTCCCCCGCACTGTACCCTGCACTGTCCCCCGCACTGTCCCCCGCACTGTCCCCCGCACTGTACCCTGCACTGTATCCCACACTGTCCCCCACACTGTCTCCCACACTGTCCCCCACACTGTCCCCCACACTGTACCCTACACTGTCCCACACACTGTACCCTACACTGTCCCCCACACTGTACCCTACACTGTCCCCCACACTGTCCCCCGCACTGTCCCCCACACTGTCCCCCACACTGTACCCCACACTGTCCCTCACACTGTACCCTACACTGTCCCCCACACTGTCCCCCGCACTGTCCCCCGCACTGTCCCCCACACTGTACCCTACACTGTCCCCCGCACTGTCCCCCGCACTGTCCCCCACACTGTCCCCCACACTGTCCCCCACACTGTCCCCCACACTGTCCCCCACACTGTACCCCGCACTGTCCCCCGCAATGTCCCCCACACTGTCCCCCACACTGTCCCCCACACTGTCCCCCACACTGTACCCCACACTGTCCCCCACACTGTCCCGCACACTGTACCCTACACTGTCCCCCACACTGTACCCTACACTGTCCCCCACACTGTCCCCCGCACTGTCCCCCGCACTGTCCCCCACACTGTACCCTACACTGTCCCCCGCACTGTCCCCCACACTGTCCCCCACACTGTCCCCCACACTGTCCCCCACACTGTCCCCCACACTGTCCCCCACACTGTACCCCACACTGTCCCCCACACTGTCCCCCACACTGTCCCCCACACTGTACCCTACACTGTCCCCCACACTGTACCCTACACTGTCCCCCACACTGTCCCCCACACTGTCCCCCGCGCTGTCCCCCGCGCTGTCCCCCGCGCTGTCCCCCGCGCTGTCCCCCGCGCTGTCCCCCGCGCTGTCCCCCACACTGTCCCCTACACTGTCCCCCACACTGTACCCTACACTGTCCCCCACACTGTACCCTACACTGTCCCCCACACTGTCCCCCGCACTGTCCCCCACACTGTCCCCCACACTGTCCCCCACACTGTCCCCCACACTGTCCCCCGCGCTGTCCCCCGCGCTGTCCCCCACGCTGTACCCCACGCTGTCCCCCACGCTGTCCCCCACACTGTCCCCCACACTGTCCCCTACACTGTCCCCCACACTGTACCCTACACTGTCCCCCACACTGTACCCTACACTGTCCCCCGCACTGTCCCCCGCACTGTCCCCCACGCTGTCCCCCGCGCTGTCCCCCGCGCTGTCCCCCGCGCTGTCCCCCGCGCTGTCCCCCGCGCTGTCCCCCGCGCTGTCCCCCGCGCTGTCCCCCACGCTGTCCCCCACGCTGTCCCCCGCGCTGTCCCCCGCGCTGTCCCCCGCGCTGTCCCCCGCGCTGTCCCCCACACTGTCCCCCACACTGTCCCCCACGCTGTCCCCCGCGCTGTCCCCCGCGCTGTCCCCCGCGCTGTCCCCCACGCTGTCCCCCACACGGTACCCCGCACTGTACCCTGCACTGTCCCCCGCACTGTCCCCCGCGCTGTCCCCCGCGCTGTCCCCCACACTGTCCCCCACACTGTCCCCCACACTGTACCCTACACTGTCCCCCACGCTGTCCCCCGCGCTGTCCCCCGCACTGTCCCCCGCGCTGTCCCCCGCGCTGTCCCCCACACTGTCCCCCACACTGTCCCCCACACTGTACCTCGCACTGTCCCCCACACTGTCCCCCACACTGTCCCCCACACTGTCCCCCACACTGTCCCCCGCACTGTCCCCCACGCTGTACCCTACACTGTCCCCCACACTGTCCCCCGCACTGTCCCCCACACTGTCCCCCACACTGTCCCCCACACTGTCCCCCGCACTGTCCCCCGCACTGTCCCCCGCACTGTCCCCCACACTGTCCCCCACACTGTCCCCCACGCTGTCCCCCGCGCTGTCCCCCGCGCTGTCCCTCACACTGTCCCCCGCGCTGTCCCCCACGCTGTCCCCCGCGCTGTCCCCCACGCTGTCCCCCGCGCTGTCCCCCGCGCTGTCCCCCGCGCTGTCCCCCGCGCTGTCCCCCGCGCTGTCCCCCGCGCTGTCCCCCGCGCTGTCCCCCGCGCTGTCCCCCACACTGTCCCCCACACTGTCCCCCACACTGTCCCCCGCACTGTCCCCCGCACTGTCCCCCGCACTGTCCCCCACACTGTCCCCCACACTGTCCCCCACACTGTCCCCCACACTGTCCCCCACACTGTCCCCCACGCTGTCCCCCACACTGTCCCCCGCGCTGTCCCCCGCGCTGTCCCCCGCGCTGTACCCCACGCTGTACCCCACGCTGTACCCCGCGCTGTACCCCACGCTGTACCCCACACTGTACCCCATGCTGTACCCTGCGCTGTACCCCGCGCTGTACCCCACACTGTACCCCATGCTGTCCCCCACGCTGTACCCCACACTACCCCGCGCTGTACCCCACACTGTACCCCACGCTGTACCCCGCGCTGTACCCCGCGCTGTACCCTGCACTGTATCCCACACTGTCCCCCGCGCTGTCCCCCACGCTGTCCCCCACGCTGTCCCCCACACTGTACCCCACGCTGTCCCCCACACTGTACGCCACACTGTACCCCACACGGTACCCCGCACTGTACCCCGCACTGTACCCCGCACTGTACCCCGCACTGTACCCTACACTATACCTCACACTTACCCCGCACTGTACCCCACACTGTACCCCACACTGTCCCTCACGCTGTCCCTCACACTGTCCCCCGCACTGTCCCCCACACTGTCCCCCACGCTGTACCCCACGCTGTCCCCCACACTGTACCCCACACTGTACCCCACATGGTACCCCGCACTGTACCCCACACGGTACCCCGCACTGTACCCCGCACTGTACCCCGCACTGTACCCTACACTATACCTCACACTTACCCCGCACTGTACCCCACACTGTACCCCACACTGTCCCCCACGCTGTACCCCACACTGTACCCCACACGGTACCCCGCACTGTACCCCGCACTGTACCCCGCACTGTCCCCCACACTGTACCCTACACTATACCTCACACTTACCCCGCACTGTACCCCACACTGTACCCCGCGCTGTACCCCACACTGTACCCTACACTATACCTCACACTTACCCCGCACTGTACCCCACACTGTACCCCGCGCTGTACCCCGCACTGTACCCCACACTGTACCCCACACTGTACCTCACTGTACCCCACACTGTACCTCACACGGTACCCCGCACTGTCCCCCACACTTTACCCAGAATGACACTCAATTTGGATTTGAATTCTTTATTGTGGGTTAAAACTGCGAATTGGCTGTGATTCGACTGAATATCTATGTTTCAAATCTCACCACAGAGTCCCCAGTCTGACTTTATTCATTTGCATAATCAGTCATCCCAGTTTCCATAGTTACAGGGCACCTTTTCCAGGCAAGATGACAGACTGCAGACTTTTGCAGACCAAGGCTGGTCTGTGGCAGCTCCATTACTGCCCAGGCTGCCGTAGATTAGCGGGGGCTCAGGATTGGGCTGGGAGAGTGGAATCTGTTTGATTTTTTCTCGATGGTAGCCATGATGTGGAGATGCCGGCGTTGGACTGGGGTAAACACAGTAAGAAGTCTCACAACACCAGGTTAAAGTCTAACAGGTTTATTTGGTAGCACGAGCCACTAGCTTTCGGAGCACTGCCCCTTGTGTGAACACAACTCCCACTCACCTGATGAAGGGGCAGCACGCTCCAAAAGCTTGTGTCTTGTGCTACCAAATAAACCTGTTGGACTTTAACCTGGTGTTGTGAGACTTCTTACTGATTTTTTCTCAACATTGAAGAAGCAAGCTGGCTATCGGATATACACCGGCCCAAAAGCCAAAACAACCATTTTCCCAACGCCATGTAGTAAATGTATGTAGCGAGTATGTCACTACAGGGGCTGGCAGCAAGGGAAAGTGAACAGACATTGAATGGGAATTCATGAAGTCTAAACTTTAACAAAGAGTCATAGGGCAGGAGTTTCCGGCCATGCTCATCCCAAAATCGGAAAATCCCGCCCAAGGTCAATGGACCTTTGCATCGTCCCCCCCCCCCCCCCTCCTCCTGCCACCCCACCCGCTAGGATTCCTGTGGCGAGCAGGATGAAAAAATTCCACCCATGGCGTCAAACAGTTCAGAAGAGGCCCTTCGGCCCATCGAGTCAGCACCAACAAAACTACACTAAATCTCTTCATAGATGCTCTTAGCACCTTTCCTAGTCTTTATCATCACGCACAGTGGCACAGTGGTTAGCACTGCTGCCTCACAGCGCCAGGGACCTGGGTTCGATTCCTGGCTTGGGTCACTGTCTGTGTGGAGTTTGCACGTTCTCCCCGTGTCTGCGTGGGTTTCCTCCGGGTGCTCCGGTTTCCTCCCACAGTCCAAAAATGTGCAGGTTAGGATGCATTGGCCATGCTAAATTCTCCCTCAGTGTACCCGAACAGGCGCCGGAATGTGGCGACTCAGGCATTTTCACAGTAACTTCATTGCAGTGTTAATGTAAGCCTACTTGTGATTAATAAATAAGCTTTAACTTTACCTTTGTCCTAATACAACCCCCACAAACCCCTCCCCCACCTCCATAGTATAAATCTTGTCCTATTTTCTTTGTCTTTAGCTCTGATGGTCATCCAGACTCAAAACGTTGGCTCTGTTCTCTCTCCACAGATGCTGTCAGACCTGCTGAGATTTTCCAGCATTATCTGTTTTTTTTAACACTAAATCTAGGATTTACCAACGAACCTCAAAGGGAGATATCTGTGTAGACGGCCAAAATCTTGGCCAAAGACGTTGGTTTTAAGGATCATCTTAAAGGAGAAAAGAGAGATAGGGAGGTTGAGGGAGGGGGATTCGAGAGTTTAGGGCCCAGGCAGCTAAAATTGGGTGTTCAAGAGGTCAAAAATAGAGGAGCACCGGTATCTCGGAGGAGCCAGAGGAGGTTACGGAGATGAGGAGGGATTGGGTCATGGAGATTTTAAAACAAGGATAAGAATTTTAACCTCACGTCATTTCTCGACCGGGAGCCAGTATGTGTTGGTGAGGAACGCGGTGATGGGTGAACTCTCTCTGAGTGGGAGCAGGGATTTGGACAAGGGGAGGGCAGCTAGGAGGGGCGTTATGATAGTGAAGTCTGGAAGTAACAAAGGTCTTGGTGAGAGTTTCAACAGGAGATGTCTGAGGGAGAATGTCATCTAGAAAGGCCCCCAACCCCATCACTCCCCACTCTGCAGCGTCCATTTGTTTTTCATTGTCTGGAACTTCCTCTGGACCCTCTCCAAGGCCAGCACGTTCTTCCTTAGATACGGGGCCCAAAATTGCTCACAATACTCCAAATGGGGTCTAAGCAGAGCCTGGGCTTGGCGAGGTGGCCGAGGGGTTAAGGCGGCTAATCCATTGTGCTTTGTACACATGGGTTTGAATCCCATATTCATCGATTCTTTATCCATTGTTAGGGGTGGCACGGTGGCACAGTGGTTAGCACTGCTGCCTCACAGCACCAGGGACCCGGGTTCGATTCCCGGCTTGGGTCACTGTCTGTGTGGAGTCTGCACGTTCTCCCCATGTCTGCGTGGGTTTCCTCCGGGTGCTCCAGTTTCCTCCCACAGTCTGAAAGACATGCGGGTTAGGTTGATTGGCCATGATAAATTGACCCCAGTTTCAGGGGGATTTACAGGGTAAGTGTGTGGGGTTTACGGGGATAGGGTCTGGTTGGGATTGTGGTCGGTGCAGACCTCGATGGACCGAATGGCCTCCTCCTGCGCTGTAGGGATTCTAGGATCCTATGAGCTGTTGTGTTTGTGTTTGCTCTACAGGCACAACAATGAGAAGACTTTCTTAATCTGGGTGAATGAGGAGGACCACACACGGATCATTTCCATGGAGAAGGGAGGCAACATGAAGCGAGTGTTTGAGAAATTCTGCCGCGGTCTCAAAGAGGTAAATTGTTCCAGCAACAACCCATCCACCAGAACCCCCTGTCCACTCTCGTAGAATCATACAGTACAGGAGGAGGCCATTCAGCCCAATCTGCCTGTACTGGCTCTTTAAAAGATTTGATTTATTATTGTCACATGTATTAACATACAGTGAAAGATATTTTTTCTAGCGCGCCATACAGACAGAGCATACCGTTCATAGAGAACAAAAAGAGAGGGTGCAGAATGTAGTGTTATAGTCATAGCTAGGGAGTAGAGAAAGATCAACTTAATGTGAGGTAGGTCTATTCAAAAGTCTGACGGCAGCAGGGAAGAAGCTGTTCTTGAGTCGGTTGGTACGTGACCTCAGACTTTTGTATCTTTTTCCCGAGGGAAGAAGATGGAAGAGAGAATGTCCGGGGTGGGGTCCTTAATTATGCTGGCTGCTTTGCCAGGACAGCGGGAAGTGGAGACAGAGTCAATGGATGGGAGGCTGGTTTGAGTGATGGATTGGGCTACATTCACGACTGCTCCCACCCTCTCTCCACACAGCCCTACCATTGTTCAAGCACCTATCCTTGGGGATAGACACTTGGGGCGGCATGGTGACACAGTTGTTAGCAATGCTGCCTCCCGGCTTGGGTGACTGTCTGTGTGGAGTCTGCACGTTCTCCCCGTGTCTGCGTGGGTTTCCTCCGGGTGCTCCGGTTTCCTCCCACACTCCAAAGATGTGCTGGTTAGGTGGATTGGCCATGTTAAATCGCCCCTTAGCGTCTGGGGGATTAGCTAGGGTAAATGCATGGGGTTATGGGGATAGGGCCTGGGTGAGATTGTGGTCGGTGCAGACTCGATGGGCTGAATGGTCTCCTTCTACACTAGGATTCTATGATTCTATCTAATTTCGATAGAGTAAATAGGGAGTAACTAATTGCAGAGGAAACAGGTTTGAGATCATTGACAGAGAGAAGGTTTGTTAATGCGATGAGTTGTTCTGATGTGAAAGGACAGTGGAATCAGATTCAATAATAATTTTTGCCAGGGGAATTTGCAGAGCTTTGGGGAAAGAGCCAGAGAGGTGAGAGTAATCGGCTAATTAAAGTTTGTTGTGCTGACGCAAACACAGTGACCGCCTTCTGTGCTGTGAGATTCACTCCAACGGTTGAGCTGTAATTTTCTATTGTTCTATAGGTCAGTGGGACTAGGCATAAAATGGTTCGGCACAGACAAGAAGGGCCAAAAGGCCTGTTTCTGAGCTGTAATTTTCTATGGTTCTATGGTTCCAGATCGCTTCGCTTTCAGAAGTTGTTCTTTGTTTTGAACACTTCCTCTTCAGCTTTCTCCCCCACCCCCTCCCCCTTTTCAGCGGCAGAATCCAGATTTCCAGTCCGTCCTGTCTTTTGTACGCCTCATTGCTGCTCTGGCCAGGGCGAGGAGAGGGGAGGGAGATGGAGCAATCCACTTTCCGCAACCTCCCTTGAATTTAAATGGGAGGCAAGCTGTTCCAATCAAAGTTCGCTCTGTGCAACCATGAATGAGAACTCCATTCACTGAACCCCCCCTCCTATACAAACTCTGCCTGCCATTAATCCCAGCGCTTCACAATAAGGACCTTTCCATCACCTACTTTTGTGAACACTGGGGGGCAACAGCGGTGAGGATAGACCGTGCATTGTGGGATCTTCACGCAGGTCAGGGGTCGGTGTCCAGATCAACAGTGTGCTTTTTGTAATGAATTCATCAGCATGGCCTAGTCTCCCTTCCAACTAAAGTAGAACAAATGTTACTCAGGGTGGCACGGCGGCACAGTGGTTAGCACTGCTGCCTCACAGCGCCAGGGACCCGGGTTCGATTCCCGGCTTGGGTCACTGTCTGCGTGGAGTTTGCACGTTCTCCTCGTGTCTGCATGGGTTTCCTCCGGGTGCTCCGGTTTCCTCCCACACTCCGAAGATGAGCGGGTTAGGTTGATTGGCTATGCTAAATTGTCCCTTAGTGTCCCGGGATGCATAGGTTAGAGGGATCAATGGGGTAAATATGTGGGATTACGGGGATAGGGCCTGGATGACTTGTTGGTGCAGACTCGATGGGCCGAGTGGCCTCCTTTCTGCATTGTAGGGTTTCTATGAGTTCACTGCCTCAGTATTGCATCAGACTTGCTCCCAGATTATCACTCAAGCCCCTGATGTGGGGTTTAAGATGCAAATCGTGTCCCAGAGATGAGGATAGTTACTGACTAAGCAGAATTGAAACATTATTCTTGCTTGTCTTTGAACAATTACCATTTAGGAAAGATTAACATTTGACCACTGATGGTGAGATCGTGGAACATTCACTACCATCTGATACATTTAAGGGAAAGCTCGATAAATGAACGAGTGAAAGAAATAGAAAGATAATCTGATGGGGTAAGGCACGGAGAATAAACACCAGCACCAACCCATCGGGCCGAATGTCCTGCTTCCATGTTGTACATTCAATGTAATTCTGTGTGTCCATTCATTCTTCCCAACTCTGGGACAACTGGATACTAACGCTAAGCTTTGATGCGGACAATGTTTTTCCAGGTTGAGAGATTGATCGCTGAGAAAGGCTGGGAATTTATGTGGAACGAGAAACTGGGATACATCCTGGCATGTCCATCAAACCTGGGCACTGGACTCCGAGCTGGGGTACACATCAAACTACCCATGCTTAGCAAGGTACCATCTCAATCTTATTGACCAGGTATAATGGATATCAAAACTCTGAACAGCGTTTAACACTGAAAGACACGCGTTAAAAGCACAGTAAGCTCGAAAACAACGTTGGAAACACTCAGAGTATCGCTGAAGGGGAAAAGGAGACTAGCCTTTCTCTTCCAGATACTGATAGAGCTCTGTATGAAATTCAGTAACATTCAACGATTACACAAAGGATTCATGCTGACAAGGAATTAAACTGAGGCTGGTGTGGCCAATTGTGAAAATGGAACAAGATTGAACGGAACCTGACTTGAAAAGTAACAGATATAGGCAATGACAACAGTGACACCATAGAAGGCGACGCTGGGATCAAGGCTAAGATGCGGACAATGTGGAGAGAGCTTGAGTTTTAACCCATACTGTACCTGTCCTGGGAGTGTTTGATGGGGACAGTGTAGAGGGAGCTTTACTCTGTATCTAACCCCGTGCTGTACCTGTCCTGGGAGTGTTTGATGGGGACAGTGTAGAGGGAGCTTTACTCTGTATCTAACCCCGTGCTGTACCTGTCCTGGGAGTGTTTGATGGGGACAGTGTAGAGGGAGCTTTACTCTGTATCTAACCCTGTGCTGTACCTGTCCTGGGAGTGTTTGATGGGGGACAGTGTAGAGGGAGCTTTACTCTGTATCTAACCCCGTGCTGTACCTGTCCTGGGAGTGTTTGATGGGGACAGTGTGGAGGGAGCTTTACTCTGTATCTAACCCCGTGCTGTACCTGTCCTGGGAGTGTTTGATGGGGGACAGTGTAGAGGGAGCTTTACTCTGTATCTAACCCCGTGCTGTACCTGTCCTGGGAGTGTTTGATGGGGACAGTGTGGAGGGAGCTTTACTCTGTATCTAACCCCGTGCTGTACCTGTCCTGGGAGTGTTTGATGGGGACAGTGTAGAGGGAGCTTTACTCTGTATCTAACCCCGTGCTGTACCTGTCCTGGGAGTGTTTGATGGGGACAGTGTGGAGGGAGCTTTACTCTGTATCTAACCCCGTGCTGTACCTGTCCTGGGAGTGTTTGATGGGGACGGTGTAGAGGGAGCTTTACTCTGTATCTAACCCCGTGCTGTACCTGTCCTGGGAGTGTTTGATGGGGGACAGTGTAGAGGGAGCTTTACTCTGTATCTAACCCCGTGCTGTACCTGTCCTGGGAGTGTTTGATGGGGGACAGTGTAGAGGGAGCTTTACTCTGTATCTAACCCCGTGCTGTACCTGTCCTGGGAGTGTTTGATGGGGACAGTGTGGAGGGAGCTTTACTCTGTATCTAACCCCGTGCTGTACCTGTCCTGGGAGTGTTTGATGGGGACAGTGTAGAGGGAGCTTTACTCTGTATCTAACCCCGTGCTGTACCTGTCCTGGGAGTGTTTGATGGGGACAGTGTGGAGGGAGCTTTACTCTGTATCTAACCCCGTGCTGTACCTGTCCTGGGAGTGTTTGATGGGGACGGTGTAGAGGGAGCTTTACTCTGTATCTAACCCCGTGCTGTACCTGTCCTGGGAGTGTTTGATGGGGGACAGTGTAGAGGGAGCTTTACTCTGTATCTAACCCCGTGCTGTACCTGTCCTGGGAGTGTTTGATGGGGGACAGTGTAGAGGGAGCTTTACTCTGTATCTAACCCCGTGCTGTACCTGTCCTGGGAGTGTTTGATGGGGACAGTGTGGAGGGAGCTTTACTCTGTATCTAACCCCGTGCTGTACCTGTCCTGGGAGTGTTTGATGGGGACGGTGTAGAGGGAGCTTTACTCTGTATCTAACCCCGTGCTGTACCTGTCCTGGGAGTGTTTGATGGGGGACAGTGTAGAGGGAGCTTTACTCTGTATCTAACCCCGTGCTGTACCTGTCCTGGGAGTGTTTGATGGGGACGGTGTAGAGGGAGCTTTACTCTGTATCTAACCCCGTGCTGTACCTGTCCTGGGAGTGTTTGATGGGGGACAGTGTAGAGGGAGCTTTACTCTGTATCTAACCCCGTGCTGTACCTGTCCTGGGAGTGTTTGATGGGGACGGTGTAGAGGGAGCATTACTCTGTATCTAACCCCGTGCTGTACCTGTCCTGGGAGTGTTTGATGGGGGACAGTGTAGAGGGAGCTTTACTCTGTATCTAACCCCGTGCGGTCCTTGTCCTGGGAGTGTTTGATGGGGACAGTGTAGAGGGAGCTTTACTCTGTATCCAACCCCGTGCTGTACCTGTCCTGGGAGTGTTTGATGGGGACAGTGTAGAGGGAGCTTTACTCTGTATCTAACCCCGTGCTGTACCTGTCCTGGGAGTGTTTGATGGGGGACAGTGTAGAGGGAGCTTTACTCTGTATCTAACCCCGTGCGGTCCTTGTCCTGGGAGTGTTTGATGGGGACAGTGTAGAGGGAGCTTTATTCTGTATCTAACCCCGTGCTGTACCTGTCCTGGGAGTGTTTGATGGGGACAGTGTAGAGGGAGCTTTACTCTGTATCTAACCCTGTGCTGTACCTGTCCTGGGAGTATTTGTTGGGGACAGTGTAGAGGGAGCTTTACTCTGTATCTAACCCCGTGCTGTACCTGTCCTGGGAGTGTTTGATGGGGGACAGTGTAGAGGGAGCTTTACTCTGTATCTAACCCTGTGCTGTACCTGTCCTGGGAGTGTTTGATGGGGGACAGTGTAGAGGGAGCTTTACTCTGTATCTAACCCTGTGCTGTACCTGTCCTGGGAGTATTTGTTGGGGACAGTGCAGAGGGAGCTTTACTCTGTATCTAACCCCACATCGTATTTACCTGGGAGTTGCTATACGGCTCCTGCTCCTGTTAGTGAGGCCTCTTGCTGTAATAAACACACGAACCATGGGGAAAAACAAACTCTGAGAATCTGAAGGACTCACGGGGCCACACATCGTTCATTAACACCCTTCAATTTTTCCAGTTAACCAATTATCCGCATGAATAAGGAAGTAAGTAGCTGCTGTGACTGAGATACAGGGAGTTTAGTTGGAATAAAGAGGAATAATCATCTCTGTGTAATTGCCTTATCTAAAACTACCTGAGGCCTTACTCAGCTGACTCATGCCTTTGTGTGTTGTGGGAATGAGCTACGTTGATTGTGAATGGGGAAGGAATCGAAGTGAAAGGAAGCCAGTTCTTTGTTTCTTTTGGGTTAGAAGAATCTGTTCGCTTTCTGATTGGTGCAGTAAGTAGTCTCACAACATCTGGTTTATTTGGTAGCACGAGCTTTCGGAGCGCCGCTCCTTCATCAGGTGAGTGTAGGATTTGTTTCACAAGCAGGGCATATACAGACACAAACTCAATTACAAGATAATGGTTGGAATGAGAGTCTTAAGAGGTAATCAAGTCTTTACAGGTGGAGGTAGTGTGAGTGGAGAGAGGGTTAAGCACAGGTTAAAGAGGTGTGTATTGTCTCCAGCCAGGACGGTCAGTGAGATTTTGCAAGCCCAGGCAAGTCATGGGGGGATTACAGATAGTGTGACATGAATCCAAGATCCCGGTTGAGGCCGTCCTCATGTGTGCGGGACTTGGCTATCAGTTTCTGCTCAGTGACTCTGCACTGTCGTGTGTCATGAAGGCCGCCTTGGAGAACGCTTACGCAAAGATCAGAGGCTGATTGCCCGTGACCGCTCAAGTGTTCCCCAACAGGAAGGGAACACTCCTGCCTGGTGATTGTCGAGCGGTGTCTATTCATCCGTTGTCGTAGCATCTGCATGGTCTCCCCAATGTACCATGCCTCAGGACATCCTTTCCTGCAGCGTATCAGGTAGACAATGTTGGCCGAGTCACTATCCGTAACCCCCACGACTTGCCTGGGCTTGCAAAATCTCACCTACTGTCCTGGCTGGAGACAATTCACATCTCTTTAACCTGTGCTTAACCCTCTCTCCACTCACATTGTCTGTACCTGTGAAGACTTGATTACATAGAACATAGAACAGTACAGCACAGAACAGGCCCTTCGGCCCACGATGTTGTGCCGAGCTTTATCTGAAACCAAGATCAAGCTATCCCACTCCCTATCATCCAGGTGTGCTCCATGTGCCTATCCAATAACCGCTTAAATGTTCCTAAAGTGTCTGACTCCACTATCACTGCAGGCAGTCCATTCCACATCCCAACCACTCTCTGCGTAAAGAACCTACCTCTGATATCCTTCCTATATCTCCCACCACGAACCCTATAGTTATGCCCCCTTGTAATAGCTCCATCCACCCGAGGAAATAGTCTTTGAACGTTCACTCTATCTATCCCCTTCATCATTTTATAAACCTCTATTAAGTCTCCCCTCAGACTCCTCCGCTCCAGAGAGAACAGCCCTAGCTCCCTCAACCTTTCCTCATAAGACCTACCCTCCAAACCAGGCAGCATCCTGGTAAATCTCCTCTGCACTCTTTCCAGCGCTTCCACATCCTTCTTATAGTGAGGTGACCAGAACTGCACACAATATTCCAAATGTGGTCTCACCAAGGTCCTATACAGTTGCAGCATAACCCCACGGCTCTTAAACTCCAACACCCTGTTAATAAAAGCTAACACACTATAGGCCTTCTTCACAGCTCTATCCTGTTGCCTGTTGAGACTCGCATTCCAATCATTATCTTGTAATTGAGTTTGTGTCTGTATATGCCCTGTTTGTGAAACAAATCCAACACTCACCTGATGAAGGAGCAGCACTCCGAAAGCTCGTGCTACCAAATAAACCTGTTGGACTTTAACCTGGTGTTGTGAGACTACTTACTGTGTTTACCCCAGTTCAACGCCGGCACCTCCACATCATTTCTGATTGGTGGTGAGACAGGATGGTGTAGATGGACATCAAGTGACCAATGGTGGGCTGACTGAAGGCAAGAGGTCATGTGATGAAATCTCCAGGAATCTGTCCAATTCGAGATGGCAACCCTTCTTTCAAATGGCCTTTTTCCCAGACAAAACGTTGCACCTTGCGAGGTGTGAACTGTTCCGCAGAAACCACATTTTCCTTTCCTGAATGCTTCCAAACACCAATCAGAAAGCAGCTTGTTCATACTCCTACCCATCATGCAATGGGTGAGTAACGTGTGTGGTTTGGATTCGAACGGAGTTGTTGGGTGGGATTTACCAGCCGTGTAAATTGTCTTTCTGATTCAGGATCCCCGATTCTCCAAAATGCTGGAAAACCTGCGTTTGCAGAAACGCGGGACGGGGGGAGTGGACACAGCGGCTGTGGGCAGCGTGTTTGACATCTCCAACCTGGACCGTCTGGGAAAATCCGAGGTTAGTTACCGCAGCTACTGCGGAATGAGGAGAGCGGACAGAGGGACTGGGTAGCAGAGAGTCGTAGAGGTTTACAGCAGGGAAACAGGCCCTTTGGCCCACTTGTCCAAGCTGCGCAGTTTTTACCACTAAGCTAGCCCCAATTGCTCAATCCACTCTCCAATCCCTCCAGGCACAGCGCTGCAGTGGCCAGAAGAGGCACTGCAAGGAGCAAGAATATAGAATAGAATCATTGTCCCAATTGCCCACGTTTGGCCCATATCCCTCTATACTCCATCTTACCCATGTAACCGTCTAAATGCTTTTTAAAAGACAAAATTGTACCCGCCTCTACTACTACCTCTGGCATCTTGTTCCAGACACCCGCCACCCTCTGTGTGAAAAAATTGCCCCTCTGGACCCTTTTGTATCGCTCCCCTCTTACCTTAAACCTATGCCCTCTAGTTTTAGACTCCCCTACCTTTGGGAAAAGATATTGACTATCTAGCTGATCTGTGCCCCTCATTATTTTATAGACCTCTATAAGATCACCCCTCAGCCTCCTAGCGCTCCAGGGCTAAAGGTTAGAAGAGAGGGTAGGAGAGGCAGGGGAGGGGGTAGAGGGTGGAAGAGAGGACAGAGAAGGGATTTTTTGGTGAGGGAGTCAGGAATATGGAGAGTGTTCATTGGAGAATGGGAGACAGGGGACTGGATTATTTGGGGAGATGGCTGAGGGAGGGAGGGGGAATTCAGGGAGGGGTAATAGATGAGGAGAGGGGGCAGTTATGGGGGTGGGGTCCCTTGGGAATACAGGGGCTGCAATGAGAGAGGGATTTCTTTGGGGATGGGGCTTGTGAGGAAGGAGGGAAGGTGTTGAGGTGGCTGAGTGGGAGAATGGAGGGAAGGGCAGGGGGTAGGAAAGGGTTTATATCACAATATAGTCTAACAATCCGACTCCCCATTGTACAGGTGTAAACTTGAACGTCTTGTTTCCTTCCCCAGGTGGAGCTGGTACAACTGGTAGTTGATGGAGTGAACTATTTAATTGAGTGCGAGAAGAGACTCCAGAAGGGGCAAGATATCAAAATCCCAGCGCCCCTGGTCCAGAATCGACGCTAATCCCTCTGTATTCAAACTGTTAGAACTGAAAGTGATGTTGCATTAGACATGATAAAAGTCTGGAAACCATCACACTTTTGAACCAAATAATTAAACTTCCTGACATTCTAAACTCTCAAAATACTGGCTACTCGTAAGCTCTTTGTCAACCTTGTCATGGGATCATCAGTACGACTTGTGCTCAGGTCCGATCGCTGCATGAGGACATTTCCCCTTCATCTTCACACCATCACTTTAGAGTCATAGAGGTTTACAGCATGGAAACAGGCCCTTCGGCCCAACTTGTCCATGCTGCCCTTTTAACGACTAAGCAAGTCTCAATTGCCCTCATTTGGCCCATATCCCTCTATACCCATGTAACTGTCTAAATGCTTTTTAAAAGACAAAATTGTACCCGCCTCTACTACTGTCTCTGGCAGCTTGTTCCAGACACTCACCACCCTCTGTGTGAAAGAATTGCCCCTCTGGACCCTTTTGTATCTCTCCCCTCTCACCTTAAACCTATGCCCCCTAGTTTTAGACCTTTGGGAAAAGATATTGACTATCTAGCTGATCTATGCCCCTCATTATTTTATAGACCTCTATAAGATCCCCCTCAGCCTCCTATGCTCCAGAGAAAAAAGTCCCAGTCTATCCAGCCTCTCCTCATAACTCAAACCATCAAGTCCCGGTAGCATCCTAGTAAATCTTTTCTGCACTCTTTCTAGTTTAATAATATCCTCTCTATAATAGGGTGACCAGAACTGTACACAGTATTCCAAGTGTGGCCTTACCAATGTCTTGTACAACTTCAACAAGACGCCCCCAACTCCTGTATTCAATGTTCTGACCAATGAAACCAAGCATGCTGAATGCCTTCTTCACCACTCTGTCCACCTGTGACTCTACTTTCAAGGAGCTATGAACCTGTACCCCTCGATCTCTTTGTTCTATAACTCTCCCCAACCATTAACTGAGTAAGCCCAGCCCTGGTTCGATTTACCAAAATGCATTACCTCGCATTTATCTAAATTAAACTCCATCTGCCAATCGTCAGCCCACTGGCCCAATTGATCAAGATCCCGTTGCAATCCAAGATAATCTTCTTTACTGTCCACTATGCCACCAATCTTGATGTCATCTGCAAACTTACTAACCATGCCTCCTAAATTCTCATCCAAATCATTAATATAAATGACAAATAACAGTGGACCCAGCACCGATCCCCGAGGCACACCGCCGGTCACAGGCCTCCAGTTTGAAAAACAACCGTCTACAACCACCCTCTGTCTTCTGTCATCAAGCCAATTTTGTATCCATTTAGCTACCTCACCCTGAACCCCGTGAGATTTAATCTTATGCAACAATGTACCATGCGGTACCTTGTCAAAGGCCTTTCTAAAGTCCATGTAGAGAACATCAACTGTACTGCCCTCATCTACCTTCTTGGTTACCCCTTCAAAAAACTCAATCAAATTTGTGAGACATGATTTTCCACTCACAAAGCCATGCTGACTGTCCCTAATCAGTCCTTGCATCTCTAAATGCCTGTAGATCTGTCTCTCAAAATATCTTCCAACAACTTACCCACTACAGATGTGAAGCTCGCCGGCCTGCAGTTTCCAGGCTTTTCCCTGCAGCCCTTTTTAAACAAAGACACAACATTTGCCACCCTCCAATCTTCAGGCACCTCACCTGTGGCTGGCAAGGGAACCTTTGGAGGGAATTCGACACAGATCCACGTCCCATCACCGTGTGGGGGAATCACAGACCCCCCCGTCCCATCACCGTGTGGGGTATTCACAGACCCCCGTCCCCTCACCGTGTGGGGAATCACAGACCCCCGTCCCGTCACCGTGTGGGGGAATCACAGACCCCCATCCCGTCACCGTGAGGGGTATTCACAGACCCCCGTCCCATCACCGTGTGGGGGAATCACAGACCCCCGTCCCATCACCGTGTGGGGGAATCACAGACCCCCGTCCCGTCACCGTGTGGGGGAATCACAGACCCCCGTCCCATCACCGTGTGGGGGGATCACAGACCCCCGTGCCGTCACCGTGTGGGGTATTCACAGACCCCCGTCCCATCACCGCGTGGGGTATTCACAGACCCCCGTCCCATCACCGTGTGGGGTATTCACAGACCCCCATCCCATCACCGTGTGGGGTATTCACAGACCCCTGTCCCATCACCGTGTGGGGGAATCACAGAGCCCCATCCCGTCACCGTGTGGGGTATTCACAGACCCCCATCCCATCACCGTGAGGGGGAATCACAGACCCCTGTCCCATCACCGTGTGGGAGACACTGAGGGAATGTGATGCCCCCCATGGTCTGTTAAATTGCCAACAAGGGGTGATACAGTGGCACAGTGGTTAGCACTGCTGCCTCACAGCGCCAGGGACACGGGTTCGATCCCCGGCTTGGGTCACTGTCTGTGTGGAGTCTGCACGTTCTCCCCGTGTCTGCGTGGGTTTCCTCCGGGTGCTCCAGTTTCCTCACACAGTCTGAAAGATGTGAGGGTTAAGAGGATTGGCCGTGCTAAATTGCCCCTTAGTATCAGGGGGACTATCTAGGGTAAATACTTGGGGATAGGGCCTGGGTGGGATTGTGGTCGGTGCAGACTCGATGGGCTGAATGGCCTCCTTCGGCACTGTATGGATTGAATGATTCAATGTTAACTCTCAGCATCAAGACTCATGAGGTCATGTAACGGCTGAGCGGGGAGACTGTCCCTGGGGAAGAGGCAGTGCTGAATGAAACATCCCCAAGTACTCAACATCCCAAAACAGCCCAGAGATAAAGCAGCAAACATTCTAGCCTCAAGTAGGACAAGTGAACAGATTTATAACATCAAAACATTGCTATAACAAAACCCTGACTTCACCTATTGAATCCGAGGATAATTTATTTCATTTCTCACGGATTCGGAGCCTGAGCTCCAAGTTCCAGTTCGGAGTAACACTGAGAACAGCCGCCCCATTCCCCCACATTCCCAGTCATCTACAGGAACTTTCATTCCATGTCGTTAAGTCAGTGAGGGTCAAAGGTAAGTTTTTCACTGACCAGCTGTTATACAAACAATGCAGATGTTGATCTGGGCAGGGGAATATTTTGTGTCCGGGTGGACTGTTCCTGTTGGATTTCCCTCATTGCAGATCCTTATTCTCAGATCAGCCGAGAGGGGCCAGTGAAAGCAGGAAGCTTCGTGCCTTAACCTCAGACTCAGTGACCTGGAAAAACCAGGAGGCAAACCTTGTGTTTCATTCGAGGGGAGAGATCCCTCATTTCCCGGGAGAGAGCCACGTTGATTAGCCAGGCTCGTTGTATTTCCATGTCGATGATCTCTTGTTTGCCTGGAAATTAAAATTATCCCTGTAGATTTCATCGAGGAAAGCCAAGATTTTAACTCTTCATTGCCCGGGGTTGGGGGGGGCGGGGGGGGGGAGGTGTGTCCATTGCAGGAGGGCAATGTCCATTCCCGAGGGTCACTGGCCACTCCTGAGGGTCACTAGCCATTTCCAGGGGTCACTGGTCATTTCCAAGGGTCACTGGCTATTCCCGAGAGTTACTAGACGTTTCCAGGGGTCAGTAGCCATTTCCGAAGGTCACTGGTCATTTCTGAGGGTCACTGGCCATTCCCGAGGGTAACTGGTCATTCTTGAGGTGATTAGCCATTGTTAGGGATTCCTGCCTGTTGCCGGGTACATGTGTAGAGTAGGTTTGTGACTGTGTCGATGTCACACGGCGATGTGGCTGTGAGGTCGCTGAGCAGGACTGGCTCGCCGCTGGAAAAAAACTGAACGTGGACTCGGAGAGTTTGTGTAAAGTGAGGAATCCCCGAGGAATGTCGGTGACACTGATCTCTGTAGCTCTGCAATCAAGAGACAAGAAACAATCTTCATCAGCTTCAACTCTCCGATAACTTTGTGTTTGGAGTGAATAAACATTTCTAACCACACCCCTCCTCCCACTCTTCCCCCCCCCCCACCTCGCCCCCTCTGCCCTGAGCCAATTCCAGTCAGTTCAATGTTGTAACCAGTTGGCCAATCTCCCCGCTGA
The DNA here is from genome assembly GCF_964213995.1 of Mustelus asterias. Lineage (NCBI taxonomy): Eukaryota > Metazoa > Chordata > Chondrichthyes > Carcharhiniformes > Triakidae > Mustelus > Mustelus asterias. The sequence goes on along the minus strand of NC_135829.1, from coordinate 4,461,881 downwards.
CGAAACTTTGACAAAAAGTCATCCAGACTCGAAATGTTGGCTCTGTTCTCTCTCCACAGATGCTGTCAGACCTGCTGAGATTTTCCAGCATTTTCTGTTTGTGTTTCAGATTCCAGCATCCGCAGTATTTTGCTTTTATTTATTTAATAACACAGGTTAAGTATAACTCTAATAAAATCATAGAAACCCTGCAGTGCAGAAGGAGGCCATTCGGCCCATCGAGTCTGCACCGACCACAATCCCACCCAGGCCCTACCCCCACATATTTACCCGCTAATCCCACTAACCTACGCATCACAGGACTCTAAGGGGCAATTTTTAACCTGGCCAATCAACCTAACCCGCACATCTTTGGACTGTGGGAGGAAACCAGAGCACCCGGAGGAAACCCACGCAGACACGAGGAGAATGTGCAAACTCCACACAGACAGTGACCCGAGCCGGGAATCGAACCCGGGACCCAGGAGCTGTGAAGCAGCAGTGCTAACCACTGTGCTACCGTGCCGCCCCATGAAACAGCTTAACTCTAAACAGCTGAATAATAGTTAAAAAATGAAAGGAAACAACTTCAATTTCTAACTTATCACTGTTTCAGTTCCAAATAAGCAATATTCGCTTACAGACACAAAATTCCACTTTAAATACAGTTAGCAACCATAAATATACTTGCTATAAGGAGTATAGACAGTCTCAAAGCTGTCAGCGAGATTTTGAGTTTCAGAGCAGCTTGCAGATTTCTGTCTTTAAACAAACCCCAAGTTTAAAGTTTATTTATTAGTGTCACAAGTAGGCTTACGTTAACATTGCAATGAAGTTACTGTGAAAATCCCCTAGTTGCCACACTCCAGCACCTGTTCGGGTACACTGAGGGAAAAAATAGCATGGCCAATGCACCTAACCAGCACGTCCTTCAGACTTTGGGAGGAAACCGGAGCACTCGGAGAAAACCCTCGCAGACACGGGAAGAATGTGCAAACTCCGCACAGACAGTGACCCAAGCCGGGAATCGAACCTGGGTCCCTGGCGCTGTGAGGCAGCAGTGCTAACCACTGTGCCACATTGCTGCCCTCAAATATAAAAGCAAAATACTGTGGATGCTGGAATCTGAAACAAAAACAGAAAATGCTAGAAAATCTCAGCAGGTCTGAGGTGTTGTCCTCAAAAGCTGTTTCTCTGCTATAAACCGACCTGCTCTCATTAGCCATATTATCACAAGACCCTATCAATCAAACTAATCAAAAATTTGAGGGGATATCTTCATCTATAAATAAAAGTCCATTAGCTCTATCCCAAGTAAAAATGACATGGCTAAAACGAGTAATTATCCTGCTCTCCCAACACCTGAGCTGCATTCCTTCCAGACATACCGACTACCTGTAGCAAAAAGCTGAATCTTAAAACATTCCCCTTAAACATAAAATATATCAATTGCACACTATCATCAGAGGGCAATTCTCTCAGTTCCAAGACATCTCTGCAGGAGTCCCTCAGGGTTAGTGTCCTAGACCCAACCATCTCCAAATGTTTCATCAATGACCTTTCTTCCATAAAATCAGAATAAGAAGTCTCACAACACCAGGGTAAAGTCCAACAGGTTTATTTGGAATCACGAGCTTTCAGAGCGCTGCTCCTTCATCAGGTGAGTCACCTGATGAAGAAGCAGCGCTACGAAAGCTCGTGATTCCAAATAAACCTGCTGGACTTTAATTTGGTGTTGTGAGACTTTTTACTGTGCCCACCCCAGTCCAACACCGGCATCTCCGCATCATAAAATCAGAAGTGGGGATGTTCGCCGATGATTGCACAATGTTCAGCACCATTCGTGACTCCTCAGATACTGAAGCAGTCCATGTCCAAACGCAGCAAGATCTGGACAATTATCCAGGCTTGGGCTGATAGGTGGCAAGTAACATTCATGCCACACAAATGCCAGGCAATGACCCTCTCCAACAAGAGAGAATCTAACCATTTCCCTTTTTCATCCAATGGCATCGCCATGGCTGAATTCCCCCACTATCAACATCCTGGGGGTTACCATTGACCAGAAACTGAACATGGCTAGCCATACAAATACTGTGACCACAAGGGCAGATCAAAGGCTAAGATTCCTGAGGTAAATAACTCACCTCCCGACTCCCCAAAGCCTATTCACCATCTACGAGGCACAAGTCAGGAGTGTGATGGAATACTCCCCACTTGCCTGGATGGGTGCAGCTCCAGCAACACTCAAGAAGCTTGACACCATCCAGGACAAAGCAGCCCCGCTTGATTGTTACCCATTCCACGAACATTCACTCCCTTGAACATCGACACACAGTGCCAGCAGTGTACACCATCTACAAGCTGCACTGCAACAACTTAGCAGCATCTTCCAAACCCACGGCCACCCCATCTAGAAGGACAAGAGCAGCAGATACCTGGGAACACCACCACCCCGACTGGAAGGGAACACTCGTGCCTGGTGATTGTCGAGCAGTGTTCATTCATTCAGTGTCATAGCGTCTGCATGGTCTCCCTCGGGGAACACTTCAGCAGTCACGGGCATTCAGCCTCTGATCTTCAGGTAAGCATTCTCCAAGGCGGCCTTCACGACACACGGCAGCGCAGAGTCGCTGAGCAGAGACTGATAGCCAGGTTCCGCACACATGAGGACGGCCTCAACCGGGATCTTGGGTTCATGTCACACTATCTGTAACCCCCACGACTTGCCTGGACTTGCAAAATCTCACTAACTGTCCTGGCTGGAGACAATTCACATCTCTTTAACCTGTGCTTAACCCTCTCTCCACTCACATTGTCTGCACCTGTAAAGACTTGGTTACCTGTAAAGACTCGCATTCCAACCATTATCTTGTAAATAGAGTTTGTGTCTTTATATGCCCTATTTGTGAACACAACTCCCACTCACCTGATGAAGGAGATTGAAGCTCTGAAAGCTAGTGCTGCCAAATAAACCTGTTGGACTTTACCCTGGTGTTGTGAGACTTCTTACTGTGCCCACCCCAGTCCAACGCCGGCATCTCCACATCATGATGTCCCTACACCACATGGACTACAGCAGTTCAAGAAGGCAGCTCATCACCACCTTTTGTAGGGGCAATTAGGGATGGGCAATAAATGCTGTCCTAGCCAGTGACACCCATGTCCCATGAATGAATAGAAAAAAAATTCGTCTCTCAATTTCCTAAACTGCAGTGTGTACAGGCCCAACCTTTCTCATAAGACCAAACCCCCATCCCAGGTATCAGTCAAGTGATAAAAGCAAATTACTGCGGATGCTGGAATCTGAAACCAAAAGAGAAAATGCTGGAAAATCTCAGCAGGTCTGGAAGCATCTGTAAGGAGAGAAAAGAGCTGACGTTTCGAGTCCAGCTTTGACAATCAGTCAAGTGAACTTTCTCTGAACTGCTTTGAACGCATTTATATCAATTCTTAAATAAGGTGACCAGATTGTACACTGTACTCCAGATATGATCTCACCAACGCTCTGTGCAACAAATCATCTCCACTTTTATATTCCATTCCCCTTGCAATAAACAACAATATTCCATTTGGCTTCCTAAGGAATCAAAGGCTCACAGAGGGAAGTATTGGCCTGGTGGTATTATCGCTAGACTATTAATCCAGAAACTCAGCTAATGTTCTGGAGACCCAGGTTCGAATCCCACCATTGCAGCTGGTGGAATTTGAATTCAGTAAAAAATATCTGGAATTAAGAATCTACTGATGACCATGAAACCATTGTCGATTATCGGAAAAACCCATCTGCTTCACTAATGCCATTTAGGGAAGGAAATCTGCCGTCCTTACCCGGTCTGGCCTACATGTGACTCCAGAACCACAGCAATGTGGTTGACTCTCAACTGCCCTCTGAAATGGCCGAGTGAGACACTCAGATTATATCACCACTTCAAGAAGGCAGCTCACCACCATCTTCTCAAGGGTAACCAGGGATGGGCAATAAATGCTGGCCCAGCCAGTGACACACATATCCCACCGATGAATGGGAGATGATAAGGCGGCACGGTGGCACAGTAGTTAGCACTGCTGCCTCACCGCACCAGGGATCCGGGTTCAATTCTGGCCTCTCACTATCTGTGTGGGGTTTGCACATTCTCCCCGTGTCTGCGTGGGTTTTCTCCCACACTCCAAAGATGTGCGGTTTAGGTGGATTGGCCATGCTAAATTGACCCTGGTGTCAGGGGGATTGGCGGGGTAAATATGTGGGGTTACGGGAATAGGGCCTGGGTGGGATTGTGGTTAGTACAGACTCGATGGGCCAAATGGCCTCTTTCTGCACTGTAGGATTCTATCATTCTATGAATAAAATAAAAATTTATCCTTTATTCCAAGTTAACACCAACCCTTTGATCCCGCGTGCTTCTATTTTTGGAATGAGGAAGCTACATGTCGCTTTATCAACTGCAAGATCTTTTCCACAGGTGCCAGGAAACATAAATAACCTGAAGGTTAAATTCCCCAAGTTCAGAATTAAAGAAAGGGAAAGAGAGTACCTCGAATAACAGAGAAGGGAGGCGGGCTGATCTCATTACTTGTTGGCCGCTTATTGATGCCCCCATTCTGGGCAACGGCAGCTGGACCTGGGGCCCCCTCTGAAGCTTGCTGCGCAGACACCCCAAACCACAGGCCGATGTTTTCCTTCAGACAGCGTCTGAACTGTTGGTTCAGGACAGCGTAGAGAACTGGGTTCAGAGCACAGTTCACAAAGGTCAGCCAGGTGACGAGGAAGTCCAACATCTTGGGGACCTTCCTCCCGTACACAGAGCCGGGGTGAAAGTTCACAATGAAGTAGGGCACCCAGGTCACGAGGTAGGTTGTCACCACGGCAACGATGGTTTTGGTCGTTTTCGACTCCATTGCTACATCGGACGAGCTGCACGTGTTGAAGTTTGAGTTGGAAGATATGAAGCTAGCCCACTTTCTGGAAAGGCTGGACTGTAAGAGTCTGAAGGACCTGAATTCCATAGGGATGGAACTGCCTTCCTGCTCAGGGGGCAGGCTGCTGGTGAAACGCTGGGATTTATGCTTCACATGCTCACGGGTGACTCGGTATATGAAGTAATAGGAGATGGTGACCAATAGCAAAGACATCACGTAGATCCAAATAAAAATGTAGATCCCATAGGCCAGACTGGAGCCTCCATCCAACCAGCTATAGTCACACAAACACCTGGTCGGGGAGAACTTGTAAAGGCCCAGGCCAAAGAGCGGTGGGATTCCACAGAGCAACCCATTCCACCACAAGAACACAATTATCTTCTTCGCCTTCTCCCTCGTCACGACCAGTATAAAGGGCCTCGCGATGACATAATACCTGTCCACCGCGATCCCGGCCACGGACAGGATGGAAACGTTCCTCAGCGAGAAGGTCAGGAAGCCCGAGGTTTGGCACAAGGTCGCACCAAAGGGCCAGCTCTGGGCGACGGTTGCTATGACGATGGCAGGCAGGCCTAACAGAGCGATGAGGAAATCAGCCAGGGCCAGGGAGGCCACGAATATGTTGGGGATGCTTCGCAGAGGCCGGCATTTGTAAACCAAAACCAGGACCAGGATGTTCGATGGAAGAGCAACGATTAAGATGAGCAGATAAAGAATTGCCTGGGCCGCGGTCTGTGCCAGCAGTTGATGTGTTTGTCCGCTGCTATTGGATCCCAATGTTGCTGGGTCCAAGTTCTGAAGATTGCTCATTCTTACCGGAACTGTGGAAGCACTCAATTCCAAATGGATTCTTTCACTCGTTCATTCAACTCCCCGAGGACCTCCGAACCCAAGCCTTAGCATCAGCCTCACTTGGAGGGAGATTAATACTCAGTAATCCAGCGTGGCTGTTTGGCCAATTGCAGCCTCTTGGGAAGCAGAAATAATTAATTGTATTGGACAGGGAAAAAGATCACTTGTCAAAATCTCGCCTCTCAGTCACAGGGTTCCGGCTTCAAGTCCCACTCCAAGGTGTGATCTGAGCTGACAGTCCAGTGCAGTACTGAGGGAGTGCGGCATTGTTGGAGGTGCTGTCCTTCAGATGAGAGATTAAACTCAGTTGGCCTGCGTGGGTCCACTGATAAGAAGCGTGGGATGTTAGCCCCTGGTGTTCTGGCCAATATTTATCCCTCAATCAACACCGCAGATAAAACAGATTATCTGGTCATTATCTATCGCAGTTTGTGGGATCTTGCTGTGCGTAAATTGGATGCCGTGTTTCGAGCATTACAGCAGTGATTACACGTCACGGCGAACCATGTTGAGACATTTGACGGACATGAAAAAAAACGCAATGGAAATACAAGTTTTTTTTCCCCAAAACCTTTTGCAGTGACAGAATCTGTGACTCTGAACTCGACACTCACACCCTGGCAACACCTTTCAAACCCGTCTAGCAGTCAATCTGGTTTCAGGTTGTCCATTAATATCCTGGTTTACCTTCACTTGTATAAGCAGTTGATGGCCAGTTAGGGGAGAGAGTCAGTTCTGGTTCAGCCTGGAAAAATACAAAGAACACGGCTTATCAATAGTAAGTGGTGGAGGAATAATACAGCCTTTAAAAAAATATTTTATTGGTGTCACAAGTAGGCTTACATTAACACCGCAATGAAGTTACTGTGAAAATCCCCTAGTCGCCACACTCCGGCGCCTGTTCGGGTACACTGAGGGAGAATCTAGTACCTAACCAGCACATCTTTCAGACTGCGGGAGAAAACCGGAGCACCCGAGGAAACCCATGCAGACACGGGGAGAATGTGCAAACTCCACACAGACAGTGACCCAAGCCGGGAATCAAACCCAGGTCCCTGGCGCTGTGAGGCAGCAGTGCTAACCACTGTGCCACCGTGCTGCCCGTTTTAGCATTTAGAATTTAGCATGGCCAGTGTACCTAACCGGCTTGGGTGAGATTCTCCGCCTCCCAGCTGCCTATTTCCTGCCAGCAGGAGGTGGCGCGTTGTTTTCTAACGGCGGGATTCCCTGGTCCCGCCGCTGTCAATGGGAATTCCCACTGACATCACCCCACACTGGCGGGAAACCCACGGGCGGGAGCGCGCTGCCGGCGGGACTGGAGAATCCCACCAGCGTGAACAGCCGGAGAATTCTGGCCCTTATCTTTTACCTTCAGCAAGTTTATTCTACATACAGAGGTACAAACCCTTTATGGTTCCCCCAATAACAACCTCTGCCCATTTATGCTCCTGGAAATTGAGCCAATGAGCATCACTTGTCTTTACCAATGCAATTGGCTTAACGATGTAATTGCTAATTTGTGAAATTGCTGCCACATTAACACGGTCTCAGAAGTTTAATATCACAACAACTTTATCCATTGTGTTCAGAACAAAGAAACTTGAAGATATTTTTATCCCATAACCATTTATAGAAAGTCAGCTTAAGTAACTAGTAAATGGCGTTAAACTCCATTTTGTGAATATATACTTACAGTAATATAAACATGTCAAACTTAGGGCAGCACGGTAGCACAGTGGTTAGCGCCGCTGCCTCACAGCGCCAGGGACCCAGGTTCAATTCCCGGCTTGGGTCACTGTCTGTGTGGAGTTTGCACGTTCTCCCCGTGTCTGCGTGGGTTTCCTCCGGGTGCTCCGGTTTCCTCCCACAGTCTGAAAGACGTGCTGGTTAGGGTGCATTGGCCGTGCTAAATTGACCCTTAGTGTCCCGGGATGCATAGGTTAGAGGGATTAGCGGGGTAAGTATATGGGGTTACGGGAATAGGGCCTGGGTGGGATTATGGTTGGTGCAGACTCGATGGGCCGAATGGCTTATTTCTGCACTGTGGGATTCTATGATTGGGTACTATTCCATCAAGCCTGACCCACGATAGCTGGCGCGATGGCAATGCCATTCCCCACCTACTGCCACTAATCTCCCCCCCACCCACCCCCCCCCGCACCTCCCTTCAACCTCTCATCAGTCATGTGATCGACTGGAAGGGGCAAAAAAAATGAAATAACCCAGAGTCAATAAGGAGAAATAAGATAATGTAAAATTACTCCTCTCTTTCTCCCCGTGTCTGCGTGGGTTTCCTCCGGGTGCTCTGGTTTCCTCCCACAGTCCCACAGAAAATGTGCGGGTTAGGTTGATTGGCCATGATAAATTGCCCCTAGTGTCAGGGGGATTAGCAGGGTAAATGTGTGGGGTTGTGGGGATAGGGCCCTGGGTGGGATTGTGGTCGGTACAGACTCGATGGGCCGAACGACCTCCTGCTGTACTGTAGGGATTCTATGATTCTTGCTCCAGGCAATTAACACCCAGCCTGGAGACTGTGTCTGATTTGGTATCTGCCGTGAGGACAGATTTGCCCCTCGCAGGCACTGCTCACTGTGCTAACGAGCCACACACGGCAGGAGGTTTCAGTCCAGGGCCTGCTGCCCATTAGCCTGGCAACAATCAAATGTGGTACAATTGCCCTCGGGTATCTCCTGAGCTGGAGAGGGATTTTTTTGATTTGATTTATTATTGTCACTGGGATACAGTGAAAAGTATTGTTTCCTGCGCGCTATGCAGACAAAGCATACCGTTCATAGAAAAGGAAAGAGAGAGTGCAGAATGTAGTGTTACACTCATAGCTAGGGTGTAGAGAAAGATCAACTTAATATATGGTAGGTCCATTCTAAAGTCTGATGGCAGCAGGGAAGAAGCTGTTCTTGAGTCGGTTGATACGTGACCTCAGACTTTTGTATCTTTTTCCCGATGGAAGAAGATGGAAGAGAGAATGTCCGGGGTGCGATGATTATGCTGGCTGCTTTTCCAAGGCAGCGGGAAGTGTAGACAGAGTCAATGGATGGGAGGCTGGTTTGCGTGATGGATTGGGCTACATTCACGCCCCTTTGTAGTCTCTTGCGGTTTTGGGCAGAGCAGGAGCCCATACCAAGCTGTGATACAACCAGAAAGAATGCTTTCTATGGTGCACCTGTAAAAATGGGTAAACCCAGACTGGGTTTCTGCTCCTTACTGCTATTTTATCAGTTCCGGTTTAGGATAAGCCAGGTTCAGGCTTGGCAATGCTGAATGATCAAACTGTATATCTTCTAAAGAGTAATACCATGATGACAGGGAGCTATATTCCTGGGATACGAATGGGAAAGGGCTAGTGTTACCCATTGCCTGTTACACTGTCTAAAAACCTTCATAATCCAGGGCAGCAAACACTTTGTGTGAGAGAGAATGATCTAAATTAGTCATCTAAACTGCGATCTTTCTCTGCTGATCTGAGGTTAACTCCCTCTGCCATGGGCTCATGGAGCTTGGTTCGTAGACAGACAATAGACATATTCTGCGTAACGCTTGTTTATCAGTGCCACATCTAAACAGAGCTCTTGGGCATGACTCCAGTCTCCAACCTCTCTCTTGAGAATCTCGCCTCTGACTGACTGGTCCCAGTGGTACATTATCATCAACGTCATACATTAGCATATCCCACCCATTAACCCTTTATACTAAACCTTCTCCTTAGTCTTCAACTATAACACCTCCCAATCTCTCTCACACAACCTTTATTTCTTTTCGCGATCCTGGATGTTGCTCTTTGCCCAAATTCCCCACTTTGTATTTTTTGTCTCTTCCCAATTCCTCTGGGTTGAAATCTCTTTCTCGAACTCATTCCTTCCTTTAATGCTCTTAAAACCTTGTCTTCCCATTAACCCCAAAATCTCTTTGATTTATTATTGTCACATGTCCCGGGATATAGTGAAAAGTATTGTTTCTTACGTGCTACACAGTCAACGCATACTGTTCATAGAGTACACAGGGGAGAAGGAAAGGAGAAGGTGCGGAATGTAATGTTACAGTCATACACTCTCAAGGCGTTTGAGAAAAACAGGATTTGCCAAACTGTCGGATTTACTCAATCTTCTTTTCCTGCTTGTGTTTCCATCATTGTGAACTTTGACCCTTCATCCCAAACTTCTCAAAGGGACAATTTGCTGTTTGGGCAGAGAATTCTAGAGAATTCTACAGCCATGAAGCTTCGCCTTTACAGGACGTCAACAAGGAACTACCCCAGGTGTCAGAGCCCCAGGAAGACATTGCATCATTCCCAAGGCTCTATCAGCCCCACATCGCTCAGTAATGTCTCGTCAGAACCCACTTGGCATGAGTGCAAACTTCAACAATGTTATTAACAGTGACGCCACAACTAAACCTGCCAGAATGTAAGAATATTTACTGCACCCCCTCCCTATCCCCACCTTGACACTTACTGCTCAGAATTTTGCAACTGCCTCTTAATTATCACTCCCCCCCCCCCCCCTCCCCACTCCCCCCGGACTGCAATGTTTGATCCAGACACTGCAGAGGTCAATAAAATATCTGAATGAGCTCAAAAGCCGATCACCATTGTAATCTTCAGTGAAGATCCTCACTGCAGTTTTGTCTGACTTCATAGAATCTACAGTGCAGAAGGAGGCCATTTGGCCCATCGAGTCTGCACCGACAACAATCCCACCCAGGTCCTATCCTTGTAAGCCCACTTTTTATTCATTCGTGGGACATTGGTGTCACTGGCTGGCCAGCATTTATTGCCCATCCCTATTGCACTTGTTCAGAGTTGAGAGTCAACCACATTGCTGTGGCTCTGGAGTCACATGTAGGCCAGACCGGGTAAGGACGACAGATTTCCTTCCCTAAAGGACATGAGTGAACCACATGGGTTTTTCCGACAATGGTTTCATGGTCATCAGTAGATTCTTAATTCCAGATATTTTTTATTGAATTCAAATTCCACCATCTGCCCTGGCGGGATTCGAACCCGGGTCCCCAGGACATTAGCTGAGTTCCTGGATTAATTTACCCTCCTAGCCGCCCTGACATTAAAGGGACAATTTAGCATGGCCAATCAACCTAACCTGCACACCCTTGGAGTGTGGGAAGAAACCGGAGCACCCGGAGGAAACGGGGAGAACATGCAAACTTCACACGGACAGTGACCCGAGGCTGGAATGGAACCCGGGTCCCTGGCGCTGTGAGGCAGCAGTGCTAACCACTGTGCCACTGTGCCGTCCTTCTTGCTTGAGAAGCGAAGTGAAGAAAAACGCTTTTCCTTCAGTTGTGCCCGGGCTTCTTGTCTGGTACCTCTGGCAGTCATGATGTGGAGATGCCGGCGTTGGACTGGGTTAAACACAGTAAGAAGTTTAACAACACCAGGTTAAAGTCCAACAGGTTTATTTGGTAGCAAAAGCCACACAAGCTTTCGGAGGTCCTTCTTCAGGTGAAAAATCCCCTTCCTCACCTGAAGAAGGGGCTTGGAGCTCCGAAAGCTTGTGTGGCTTTTGCTACCAAATAAACCTGTTGGACTTTAACCTGGTGTTGTTAAACTTCTTACCTCTGGCAGTGCAGCAATGATACTCGAGAGGGACCAGTCAAAGCAGCATAGTTTATCAGGCAGATCAACTTCCCACTGACTGTCCATGCAGAGCGACACAATCCTTTCAAACACTGGCCAACAACCATATCTGGAGGCTGCTAATCGATGTCTGCAGAGCTAATAATGAACCGTGCAGGCTAGCTAATGATCAACATTGCCCTGGAGCACTGCCAACCCTTCAGGGCCAGGGATCCGATTACTGAATCTGCCACAAGAATGCCAACTTAGTCCCATTCTTCCAAGATCAAACCAGGCATCTTGGAGTCAGTTTAACCCCACAGAGAGCCTACTGGATGTAAAGGGTTAAAATCATAGAATCCCTACAGTGCAGAAGGAGGCCATTCGGCCCATCGAGTCTGCACCGACAACAATCCCATCCAGCCCCTATTCCCATAACCCCATGTATTTACTCTGCTAATCCCCCTGACACTGAGGGGCAATTTAGCATGGCCAATCCACCTAACCTGCAATTTTTGGACTCATTTCTTGAGAACTGGGTACAGTTCTGGTCACCCTATTATAGAAAGGATATTATTAAACTAGAAAGAGTGCAGAAAAGATTTACTAGGATGCTACTGGGATTTGATAGTTTGAGTTATAAGGAGAGACTGGATAGACTGGGAATTTTTTCTCTGGAGCGTAGGAGGCTGAGGGGTGATCTTATAGAGATCTCTAAAATAATGAAGGGCTTAGATCAGCTAGATAGTCAACATCTTTTCCCAAAGGTAGGGGAGTCTAAAACTAAAGGGCATAGGTTTAAGGTGAGAGGGGAGAGATACAAAAGTGTCCAGAGGGGCAATTTTTTCACACAGAGGGTGGTGAGTGTTTGGAACAAGCTGCCAGAGGCAGAAGTAGAGGCGGGTACAATTTTATCTTTTAAAAAGCATTTAGACAGTTACATGGATAAGATGGGTATAGAGGGATATGGGCCAAATGCGGGCAATTGGGACTAGCTTCGGGGTTTTAAAAAAAGGTGGCATGGACAAGCTGGGCCGAAGGGCCTGTTTCCATGCTGTAAATCTCTATGACTCTATGACTCTATGGAAGAGATTGAAATGAAGGACTGAGCAAAAGAAAGTAAATTGCGAGGAGGACGTAAGGAGGCTACAAAAAGACACGGACAGGTTAAGTGAGTGGGTAAAAATGTGGCAAATGGAGCATAGTGTGGACTAATGTGAAATTGTCCATTTTGGCAAGATCATAAAGCTTATTATCTAAATGGTGAGAAATTGCAGAGCTCTGAAGTGCAGAGGGATCTGGGTGTCCTAGTGCATGAATCACAAAAGGCGAGTATACAGGTAATTAGGAAAGCTAATAGAATGTTATTGTTTATTGTGAGGGGAATTGAATACAAAAGTAGGGAGGTTATGCTTCAGTTGTACAGGGCATTGGTGAGATCACATCAGGAGTATTGTGTACGGTATTGGTCTCCTTATTTAGAGAAAGATTAGTTCAGCGAAGGTTTAGCAGCTGAATAAAAGCAAAATACCGCGGATGTTGGACATCTGAAATTAAAAACAGAAAATTCTGGAAAAATCCAGCAGGTCTGGCAGCCTCTGTGGAGAGAGAAACAGAGTTAAAGTTTCGGATCTCCTACAGAACAGGCGAAGAATCATTTAGACCCAAAACGTTAACTCTGTTTCTCTCCACAGAGACCTGCTGAGTTTATCCAGCATTTTCTGCTTTCATTACTAGACTAATGCCAGGAATGGGTGGGTTGTCTTATGGGGAGCGATTGGAGAGGTTAGGTCCGTATCTGCAAGAGTTTAGAAGAGTAAGAGGCGATTTGAGCAAAAATCTTTCAGATCCTGAGGGGGTATTGACAGGGTGGGTGTGGAGAGGATGTTCCCTCTTGTGGGATAATCCAGAACTTGGGGTCACAGTTTAAAAATAAGGGGTCACCCAATTAAGACAGAGATGAGGAGAATTTTTTTCTCTCAGAGGGTACAAAGAACAAAGAACAGTACAGCACAGGAAACAGGCCCTTCGGCCCTCCAAGCCTGTGCCGCTCCTTGGTCCAACTAGACCAATCGTTTGTATCCCTCCATTCCCAGGCTGCTCATGTGACTATCCAGGTAAGTCTTAAACGATGTCAGCGTGCCTGCCTCCACCACCCTACTTGGCAGCGCATTCCAGGCCCCCACCACCCTCTGTGTAAAAAACATCCCTCTGATATCCGAGTTATACTTCGCCCCTCTCAGCTTGAGCCCGTGACCCCTCGTGATCGTCACCTCCGACCTGGGAAAAAGCTTCCCACTGTTCACCCTATCTATCCCCTTCATAATCTTGTACACCTCTATTAGATCTCCCCTCATTCTCCGTCTTTCCAGGGAGAACAACCCCAGTTTACCCAATCTCTCCTCATAGCTAAGACCCTCCATACCAGGCAACATCCTGGTAAACCTTCTCTGCACTCTCTCTAACGCCTCCACGTCCTTCTGGTAGTGCGGCGACCAGAACTGGACGCAGTACTCCAAATGTGGCCTAACCAGCATTCTATACAGCTGCATCATCAGACTCCAGCTTTTATACTCTATACCCCGTCCTATAAAGGCAAGCATACCATATGCCTTCTTCACCACCTTCTCCACCTGTGTTGCCACCTTCAAGGATTTGTGGACTTGCACACCTAGGTCCCTCTGACTTGCTATACTCCTGATGACTCTGCCATTTATTGTATAACTCCTCCCTACATTATTTCTTCCAAAATGCATCACTTCGCATTTATCCGGATTAAACTCCATCTGTAGTGGGTAGTGAGTCTTTCTTCCTCTAAAGGCAGTAGGAGCAGAATTTTGAATGTTGTTAAGGCAGAGTTAAATAGATTCTTGATAAGCAAAGGGGGTTGAATGGTTATTGGGGGGTCAGCAGGAATGTGGGGTTGAGATTACATTCAGATCAGCCATGATCTTCTTGAATGGCGGAGCAGGGCTCGAGGGGCTGAGTGGCCTCCTCTTGCTCCTAATTTGTATGTGATCCTATTCCGCAAACCCTTTACATCAAGACACTGGTGACTAAACAAATCTGTCCTTTGAAAAGAATTGGAAACGATCCCCTTAGTAAACATAACTTTGAATGAATTTGTTAGACATTTCGCAGAACCTAGGCTTTGTTCAAAGTGACATTGCTGCCAATTTGATTAAACAGACCGAGTCCAACAGAGAAAGATTGCTGAATTCTCCATTTTCAACAACACATCTACCACTTCAACTGATTAAAGAAATTACTTCAATGATTAAATTAACTTGTGCTCTCACCAATGTTCAGCATCAGCCCCACTCAGCAACTGAGATTCCCCACCGCTAAAAAACACATGAATTTAACCTTCAGTTGGCTTGATTGGAATCTCTGTTCCACTCCTTTCGGATTCCCGTGTTTCCCTCTCAGTTTCTCTCAGGACAGCTCACCGCGTTGCTGTTGAGCCTTTCTTCAAAAAAGGGGACATTCTGTCGGAGACATTTTCGGCTGGTTTCGGTCTTTTTAGGCTCAATTCCACTGCTCCTGGTAAAGGAAGTGGAACGTTTCCTGTCCCTGTCCCACTTATCCTTTGTCAAGCCAGCCCACTCGCCTAGGACCACCCCACTTCACTCTCAGCACTTACCAAAGCGTGATAAAGAAAGGGAAAGGAAGGCGAGACAGAAAGAGCAGGCGGAGGGGGGACGTAAAACAGACACAGGAAGCAAGACAGAGAGTGACAAACACACAGAGATACTTAGAAAAGAGAGAAATACAAAGAGAATCATAGAATCTTCACATGGCAGAAGGAGGCCATTCAGTCCACCCATACCCTATCCCCGTAACCCACCTACTTACCCTGCTAATCCCCCTGACATCAATTTAGCATGGCCAATCAATCTAACTCACACATCTTTGGAGAGAGACAAGGGGAAAAGCAAACACAAGGAGAATGGATAGAGAGATTAAGAGGGTGAGAAAGTTTGAAAAAGTAAGACACAGAAGTACAAATGGAATGTAGAATAAGGCAGAGTGTTTAAGTGAAAGGAGGTGAGGGGGTGGCAACTGGGCTCAAGGAGGCTGTGAAATGATTAATTCCTCAGGAATTGTGTTCCTCGCTCACAATATTAGTTTGCATTGGAGTCGAGTCTGCGTCACGTGAGGCAGTTCCGGCGTTTGTTAACATTAATTCACTTGTTAGACACACTCAAAGCTCCAGAGGAAATGCGTAGATATCAGCTCCGCAAGAGTGGCTGGAGGACTGGAAACTTTCGAACTAAGTCTGACCCAGTAACTGCTCCCAATTCTCCTTTCCTGCAACTTTCAGGAAGGAGTTTGAAAGCTATTAGTCTGGGTGCGCATTCCCTGGTCATTAACGAGTGACCTGCCACTGGATAAGGTGCATGTGAGACAATGATGGGATTAAAACTGGCTAATTCACCCAGTGATTTCACAAACTGACCATGCTTCAAGATTGTTATTTATGAGCTCTGCTATTGGGACTAATAATAAACCATGAAGTCAGTGGTAGTGAACAAACTGGAACACTTTATTAACACGTCTTTATCCTGGCACAGTCAGCACAAGTCTAAAGGGGCTGTGTGGCATGTGTGTGTACAAGTTCACCCATGCAGCTCATAGATAGAGCTTTTCATAGACTTCCACAGTGCAGAAGACGACCACCCGGCCCATCGAGTCTGCACCGCCCCCAATCCCACAAAACCCCATGCATTTACCCTGGCTAGTCCCCCTGCTACTAAGGGATAATTTAGCACGGCCAATCCACCTAAGTCGCATATCTTTGGATTGTGGGAGGAAACCGGAGCACCCGGAGGAAACCCACGCAGACATGGGGAGAATGTGCAAACTCCACACAGACAGTGACCCAACCTGGGAATCGAACCCGGGTCCCTGGTGCTGTGGGGCAGCAGTGCTAACCACTGTGCCACCGTGCCGCCCTGTTGCCTCATGTATACATCAGTATATCTGAATGTGTATTTGTGTGTCTGTATGTGTCTGTGTGGATCTCTGAACACGTACTTAGTTTCACGTGTTTTTGTCTGTGTATCCATATCTGGGGCTGTCTGTCTCTGTTGCTCTGTGTGTCTGACTGTCTATCTGTTCCTCTACGTGTCTGAGTGCATCTCTGCCTCTCCTTTTTTTGAAAGGTATTTGTCCACGAGAGGCAAGCGGCACTGTGAAGCCAGCATTTGCTGCCCATTCCTTGAACTGAGTGGTTTGCCAGGGCAGTTAAGAGTCAACCATATTGCTGTGGCTCTGGAGTCACATGTCGGCCAGACCGGGTAAGGGTGGCAGATTTCCTTCCCAAAAGGACATTAGTGAACCAGATGGGTTTTTCCCCCCACAGTGTATTTATTATGGCGTTACCTCTAAGGTGAACACTTGTTTCATACTTCTCCTGTCTTTATTTTTTTAAATAATGCGCACAACTCATAGGCTTGGCGGGATGTTCCCTGAACTCAGGGCCAGTTCCTCTGCAGCCTCCCAGCCAGTGTGCAGAGGATTGGTTATGGGGACTGTGGAAGAGACAGTGTGCCCTTCACCCCAAGGGAATGGCTAGTTCCTGAGGCAGCGATGCGGATACGGGATAAACTCTGGCCTCTCGTGTCTGCGCTGCTGAGTAACAATCAGTGATAGCTCTAAATTCCAGCTTTAAAATTGAGTTTATATTCCACCAGCTGCTGTGGTGGGATTTGAACTCGTGTCCCCCGGAGCATTGACCTTAACACTGGATTACTGGACCCATGCGATTACCACTATGCAACTGTCTCCCCCCATGTCAGTGCGTGTGTGCATGCATCTGTATGTATTTCTGCATGTGTGTCTATCTGCAATTGCTTCTGTTTGTGTCTCTGCCTGTATGTATATATAATGTGTGTGTGTATTGGTGTGCCTGTGTATGTCTGTATATGTCTATACATATATGTGTGTATATGTATATACCAGAGTATCTGTGTATATGTGTATCTGTGCATGTGTCTGTGTATATGTATGTATTTGTGTGCATGTCCATGTGTGTGTATCTGTGTATATGTACCTGTGCACATGCATTTGTCTGTTTATATGTATCTGTGTGCGTGCATGTGTATCTGAATATATGTATTTTTCAGTGCATGCGTGTATATCTGTGTATATGTATCTATGTGCATGCATATGTATCGATATGTATGGATGTGCATGCGTGTATGTGTGTACATGTATGTGTGTGTATATTGTATGTCTGTGTATATATATGTATTGGTGTGCCTCTGGGTGTGTGTGTGTGTATCCGTGTGTTCACACTCTCTAATGTAAGATGTTGTTTAGCAGCGCTGAGCCTCGATGTATTTTGCAGATTATGTTGTGTTGAGCATTGCGACATTCCCATCAGCAGCGAGGCTGTTTGTTTGGTTCCTCTGCTTCCTGTGGGACTGCGGGGAGATTTCTCTGTTTTCTGGAAACAGCCCAGCCACACTCCCCACCCCCCCTCCGATTCCCGGCTTGGGTCACTGTCTGTGTGGAGTTTGCACATTCTCCTCGTGTCTGCGTGGGTTTCCTCCGGGTGCTCCGGTTTCCTCCCACAGTCCAAAGACGTGCGGGTTAGGTTGATTGGCCATGCTAAAATTGCCCCTTAGTGTCCCGAGATGTGTAGATTAGAGGGATTAGCGGGTAAAATATGTAGGGATATGGGGGTAGGGCCTGGGTGGGATTGTGGTCGGTGCAGACTCAATGGGCCGAATGGCCTCTTTCTGTACTGTAGGGTTTCTATGATTCACCTGTCCAAAGCTTTGGCCACCTATCCTAACATCACTATATGTGGCTTGGTGTCGAACTTTAGCTGATTTATGCTCTTGTAAAACGCTTTGGGATGTTTTGTGGTTATATATAAAATACAACTTGCTGCTGCTGTCACTTCCCAGCCCTGTGCTATTGAACAGCGACTAACACATGCGGGAACCCTGGGAGTTGTGTTACAAAGACAACAAGGTCACCAGCTGTGAGGAAGAACAATAATCTCAAAAGCGACTGAAACAGAAAATTCACCGTACGCTAAGAATTAAGGGGAACAAAACAGGAATTCCTGTGGAAAACCTGCAGATTCCAATAGCTTCTGAAGAGAATGGCTTGGACACTGACCCTTCAGTCCTGGAGTTTTAAATGCTTCAAATCAGTCTGAAATGTAAGTAAAGGCAAATAAATGTACAGCAAAGGCTACGGGCCCCAGCAACATCCCAGGAATTGTGCTGAAGACTTGTACTCCTGCATTAATTCAACGCCGGCACCTCCACATCATCTCCTGCACTAGGCATGTCCCTAGCCAGACTGTTCCAGTACTGCTACAAAATTGGCATCCAGACACATCCTGACCACAGAAAGCAAACCATTCCAGTCAGTTTTCGTCCCAGCAGTCTGCACTCCATCATCGGCACAGCGATGGAAGGGGTCAACTGTGCTATCAAGAGACACTTACTCAGCAATAAACTGCGCGCTGATGCTCAGATTGGGTTCCTCCAGGGTCAATCCAGCTCCTAACCTCATTACAATGGACCAAAGAGCTGAACACCACAGATGAGCTTAGAGTGACACAGGGGAGGCGATGGCCCAGTGGTTTTATCGCCAGACTATTAATCCAGAAACTCAGCTAATGTTCTGGGGACCCGGGTTCGAATCCCGCCACGGCAGATGGTGGAATTTGAATTTGATAAAAACAAATCTGGAATTAAGAATTTACTGATGACCATGAGTCGATTGTCAGAAAAACCCATCTGGTTCACTAATGTCCTTTAGGGAAGGAAATCTGCCGTCCTTACCCGGTCTGGCCTACATGTGACTCCAGAGCCACAGCAATGTGGTTGACTCTCAATTGCCCTCCAAAGTCAACTAGGGATGGGCAATAAATGCTGGCCTAGCCAGTGACGCCCATGTCCCAGGAATGAATTTAAAAATCCCTCGATATTGAAAAAGCATTTGACCAAGTGTGGCATCAAAAAGTCCCAGCAAAACTGGAGAATGGGAATCAGGAGGAAAACTCCCTCGGAATCATACCTGGCACAAAAGAAGATGGTTGTGGTGGTTGGAGGTCGATCATCTCAGCTCCAGGACATCACTGCGGGAGTTCCTCAGGGTTAGTGTCCTGGACCCAACCATCTTCAACTATTTCATCAATGACCTTCCTTCTATCATAAGGTCAGAAGTGGAGATGATTGCACAATGTTCAGCACCATTCGCGACTCCTCAGATACTGATGTGGTTGATGTGACATGGAGCAAGACCTGGGCAACCTGGTTTAGACTAAGAAGTAATATTTGGGCGACATAAGTGCCAGGCAATGAGCTTCTCCAACAAGAGACACTCTAACTATCACCCTTTAACATTCAATGTCATTACCATCGCTGAATCCCCCACTGTCAACATCCTGGGGGTTACCATTGACCAGAAACTCAACTGGACCCAGCCATATAAATACTTTGGCGACCAGAACAGTCAGAGGCTGGGAATTTTCCAAATATTGATTGGAACCTTTGTAGGTCGAATAGTTCGGATGGGGCAGTTTTTGTGCAGTGTGCACAGGAGGGTTTCCTGACACAATATGTGGATAGGCCGACAAGAGGTGAGGCCACATTGGATTTGGTACTGGGAAATGAACCGGGCCAAGTGTTAGATTTGGTTGTGGGAGAGCACTTTGGAGATAGTGACCACAATTCGATGTCTTTTGTTATTGCAATGGAGAGGGATAGGGCCGTACGGCAGGGCAAGGTCTACAATTGGGGGAGAGGTAACTATGATGCGATTAGGCAAGAATTAGGGGGCATAAGATGGGAACAGA
This sequence comes from Mustelus asterias, assembly GCF_964213995.1. NCBI lineage: Eukaryota > Metazoa > Chordata > Chondrichthyes > Carcharhiniformes > Triakidae > Mustelus > Mustelus asterias. The sequence goes on along the minus strand of NC_135829.1, from coordinate 4,441,716 downwards.
AACTGTCAGGGAAAGGCACTAATGAAAAGTGGAACTTTTTCAAGGAACAAATACTGGGTGTCCTTGATAGGGACATACCTATCAGGGACATACCTGTCAGGCAGGGAGGAAATGGCCGAGTGAGGGAACCATGGTTCACGAAAGAGGTGGAATGTCTTGTGAAAAGGAAGAGGGAAGCTTATGTAGGGATGAGGAAACAAGGTTCAGATGGCTCGATTGACGGTTACAAGTTAGCAAGGAATGAGCTGAAAAAGGGGCTTAGGAGAGCTAGGAGGGGACATGAGAAGTCCTTGGCGGGTCGGATCAAGGAAAACCCCAAGGCTTTTTACTCTTATGTGAGGAATAAAAGAATGACCAGGGTGAGGTTAGGGCCGGTCAAGGACAGTAGTGGGAACTTGTGTATGGAGTCAGTAGAGATAGGCGAGGTGATGAATGAATACTTTTCTTCAGTGTTCACCAAGGAGAAGGGCCATGTTTTTGAGGAAGAGAAGGTGTTACAGGCTAATAGGCTGGAGGAAATAGTTGTTCGGAGGGAGGATGTATTGGCAGTTTTGAATAAACTGAAGGTCGATAAGTCCCCTGGGCCTGATGAAATGTATCCTAGGATTCTTTGGGAGGCAAGGGATGAGATTGCAGAGCCTTTGGCTTTGATCTTTGGGTCCTCACTGTCCACGGGGATGGTGCCAGAGGACTGGAGAGTGGCGAATGTGGTTCCTCTGTTTAAGAAAGGGAATAGAAATGACCCTGGTAATTATAGACCGGTTAGTCTTACTTTGGTGGTTGGTAAATTGATGGAAAAGGTCCTTAGGGATGGGACTTACGACCATTTAGAAAGATGCGGATTAATCCGGGATAGTCAGCACGGATTCGTGAAGGGCAAGTCGTACCTCACAAATTTGATTGAATTTTTTGAGGAGGTAACTAAGTGTGTTGATGAAGGTAGGGCAGTTGATGTCATATACATGGATTTTAGTAAGGCGTTTGATAAGGTCCCCCATGGTCGGCTTATGATGAAAGTAAGGAGGTGTGGGATAGAAGGAAAGTTGGCCGATTGGATAGGTAACTGGCTGTCTGATCGAAGACAGAGGGTGGTGGTGGATGGAAAATTTTCGGACTGGAGGCAGGTTGCTAGCGGAGTGCCACAGGGATCAGTGCTTGGTCCTCTGCTCTTTGTGATTTTTATTAATGACTTAGAGGAGGGGGCTGAAGGGTGGATCAGTAAATTTGCTGATGACACCAAGATTGGTGGAGTAGTGGATGAGGTGGAGGGCTGTTGTAGGCTGCAAAGAGACATAGATAGGATGCAAAGCTGGGCTGAAAAATGGCAAATGGAGTTTAACCCTGATAAATGTGAGGTGATTCATTTTGGTAGGACTAATTTAAATGTGGATTGCAGGGCCAAAGGTAGGGTTCTGAAGACTGTGGAGGAACAGAGAGATCTTGGGGTCTATATCCACAGATCTCTAAAGGTTGCCACTCAAGTGGATAGAGCGGTGAAGAAGGCCTATAGTGTGTTAGCTTTTATTAACAGGGGGTTGGAGTTTAGGAGCCGTGGGGTTATGCTGCAACTGTACAGGACCTTGGTGAGACCACATTTGGAATATTGTGTGCAGTTCTGGTCACCTCACTATAAGAAGGATGTGGAAGCGCTGGAAAGAGTGCAGAGGAGATTTACCAGGATGCTGCCTGGTTTGGAGGATAGGTCTTATGAGGAAAGGTTGAGGGGGCTAGGGCTGTTCTCTCTGGAGCGGAGGAGGCTGAGGGGAGACTTAATAGAGGTTTATAAAATGATGAAGGGGATAGATAGAGTGAACGTTCAAAGACTATTTCCTCGGGTGGATGGAGCTATTACAAGGGGGCATAACTATAGGGTTCGTGGTGGGAGATATAGGAAGGATATCAGAGGTAGGTTCTTTACGCAGAGAGTGGTTGGGGTGTGGAATGGACTGCCTGCAGTGATAGTGAGTCAGACACTTTAGGAACATTTAAGCGGTTATTGGATAGGCACATGGAGCACACCAGGATGATAGGGAGTGGGATAGCTTGATCTTGGTTTCAGATAAAGCTCGGCACAACATCATGGGCCGAAGGGCCTGTTCTGTGCTGTACTGTTCTACATGTTCTAATTCTGCAGCAAGTACCTAATTTCCTGATTCCCCAAAGTCTGTCCACCATCTACAAGGGACAAGTCAGGAGTGTGATGGAATACTCCCCACTTTCCTGGATGGGTGCAGCTCCATCAACACTCAAGAAGCTTGACACCATCCAGGACAAAGCAGCCCGCTTGATTGGCACCCCATCCACAAACGTTCAATCCCTCCACCAGTGACACTCAGTAGCAGCAGTGTGTACTATCTACAAGATGCACTGCAGCAACTCACCAAGGCTCCTGCGACAGCACCTTCCAAACCTGCAACCTTTACCATCTAGAAGGACGAGGGCAGCAGACACATGGGAACCCACCACCTCCAAGTTCTCCTCCGAGCCACTCACCATCCTGACTTGGAAATACATCGTCGTTAAGACACTGTCGCTGGACCAAAATCCTGGAATTCTGTCCCTACACCACATGGAGTGCAGCGGTTCAAGATGGCGGCTCACTCCCAGTAAGAGGGGGCAATAAATGCTGGCCTAGCCAGCGACACCCACATCCCATGAAAACAGTCAACTACTAAAACTATTTCAGTCCAATTTTTATTTACTTTCAAATACAAATAAAATATTAGAATCCCAAACTGATGTCAATCCATTTTAAGGGACTTCAGGTCCAGCTCTCCGCAAGGTAATAGGTGATAGGCAGACACGGGAACAAAGCAACCAGTTTGATCGAGGCGGATAGGGCTGCATGGTTCTTGCCTGTAAGTTTAAAGAGAGATAATATTTAATATTAAATTCAGTTCCTCTCCTCCCCCAAAAAGGTTCAGCAATTGGTGAAGAAGGTGAGGCTGCATTCCCTGACTGGAGTGTCTGAATGGTATGGCACATTGTCCGAGGCATGGTACATTGGGGAGACCATGCAGACGCTACGACAACAGATGAATGAACACCACTCGACAATCACCAGGCAAGAGTGTTCCCTTCCTGTCGGGGAACATTCAGTCTCTGATCTTCGGGTAAGCGTTCTCCAAGGCGGCCTTCACGATACACGACAACGCAGAATCGCTGAGCAGAAACTGATAGCCAAGTTCCGCAGACATGAGGACGGCCTCAACCGGGATCTTGGGTTCATGTCACACTGTCTGTAACCCCCACGACTTGCCTGGGCTTGCAAAATCTCACTAACTGTCCTGGCTGGAGACAATACACATCTCTTTAACCTGTGCTTAACCCTCTCTCCACTCGCATTGTCCTTTAAGACTTGATTACCTGTAAAGACTCGCATTTCAACCATTATCTTGTAAGTTGAGTTTGTGCCTTTATATGCCCTGTTTGTGAACACAACTCCCACTCACCTGAAGAAGGAGCAGCGCTCCGAAAGTTTGTGCTACCAAATAAACCTGTTGGACTTTAACCTGGTGTTGTGAGACTTCTTACTGGAATGTCTGAAACCAAAGGCCATAGTTTTAGAATAAGGGCAAGGCCGTTTAAATTTGAGATGAGAGGAGATTTCTTCACTCAGAAGATGGTGAAAGTTTGGAATTCTCCATCCAAAATGGTTCAGTCACCGAGACTGTGGGTGATAGATTTTTGGTCACTAACATACGGGGATATGGTGCGGAGTCGAAGGTGACTGTATGATGAAGCAGGCTTGAGGCCTAGTCCAGCTCCTATTGCCTTCCATCTGTCCTGGGAGTGGCCATTTTCCTGGTGGACTCAGTGAATGTCAGCAACACAATCTGAGGGCGTGGGTTCAAGATTCACCCTGGAGATTGGAGTACGTAATCCATGCTGACGCCACAGTGCAGTACTGAGGGAATGCTGCGGGAGCTAGCGATGTTAGTCTGAGATCTGGATGTAAAAGATCACTACTTCAATGAAGGGTCTCTTCCGTGTCCTGGCTAATATTTATCCCTCAGTCTACATTGTTAAATCACCACGCTAATTCATCAAAACCTTCTACAGCAAGAGACACAAAGTGAAAGAAAAGTGGGCTTTATATCCGCGCTGTGCGGATGAGTTTCGACATTCCCAGATGGATATCTCAGGACACGGACCAGTGGTAAACCTCAGATCGGATCCAGAAATTGATTTTCAATGCAATGTGGCTCCAGTGACAGATTCCTGAATTTTAGATTCCACACAAGCTTCAAAAGCGCCTTCCAAACCCCTGACCTCTGCCCCCTGTAGGGTCAAGGGCAGCAGACTGATGGGGACACCACCACCTGCCAGTTCCCCTCCAATTCACTCACTTGGAAACGTATCACTGTTCCTTCACTGTCGCTGGGTCAAATTCCTAACAGCACTGTGGGTGTACCTACACCACATGGACTACAGCAGTTCAAGAAGGCAGCTCACCCACCACCTCCTCAAGAGGTAATTAGGGATGGGCAATAAATGCTGGTCGAGCCAGCCATGCCCACATCCTGAGAATGGATCATTGAGAGTGTGCCCAAGCTGGTCAAACCCTGGGGATCGGTGTATCGCACGTACCTCTCTGTTCCTGATGAATTTCTCCATCATACTGTGCAGCGCTGACTGCCCGCCTCTGCTCCAGACTCAGCTTCTCAAACTGCTTGCTGGTTACAGCCGAGGCCTGGGCGCTGCTGAAGGAGGACAGCTGATTGGTGCTGAACACAACCTGCCGGGAGAGGGGGTGGGGGGGGGCGGGGGGGGGGGGGGGGCAGGAGACAAGAGCAGAATATTAGAGACCAAACAGCACCTTCCATTGTCTTGCAACTGAGAAACCTCTTTCGCAATTTGTAATCAGACTGGAATAGCAGCGGGAGTAGGCCATTCGGCCCCTCGAGTGGGCCAACAGCTAATGTGGTTCCTCTATTTAAGAAGTGTTGTAGAGGTAAACCAGGGAACTACAGACCAGTGAGTCTCACATCAGCAGTAGGGAAACTATTGGAGAAAATTCTGAAGGAGAGAATCTATCTCTACTTGGAAAGGCAAGGTTTGATCTGGGAGAGGCAGGGTTTGATCTGGGAGAGGCAGGGTTTGATCTGGGAGAGGCAGGGTTTGATTTGGGAGAGGCAGGGTTTGATTTGGGAGAGGCAGGGTTTGATTTGGGAGAGGCAAGCTTTGATCTGGGAGAGGCAAGCTTTGATCTGGGAGAGGCAAGCTTTGATCTGGGAGAGGCAAGCTTTGATCTGGGAGAGGCAAGCTTTGATCTGGGAGAGGCAAGCTTTGATCTGGGAGAGGCAAGCTTTGATCTGGGAGAGGCAAGCTTTGATCTGGGAGAGGCAAGCTTTGATCTGGGAGAGGCAAGCTTTGATCTGGGAGAGGCAAGCTTTGATCTGGGAGAGGCAAGCTTTGATCTGGGAGAGGCAAGCTTTGATCTGGGAGAGGCAAGCTTTGATCTGGGAGACGCAAGCTTTGATCTGGGAGACGCAAGCTTTGATCTGGGAGACGCAAGCTTTGATCTGGGAGAGGCAAGCTTTGATCTGGGAGAGGCAAGCTTTGATCTGGGAGAGGCAAGCTTTGATCTGGGAGAGGCAAGCTTTGATCTGGGAGAGGCAAGCTTTGATCAGGGAAAGGCAAGGTTTGATCGGGGAAAGGCAAGGCTTCATCAGGGAAAGGCAAGGTTTGATCAGGGATAGTCAGCATGGCTTCAACAGAGGGAGGTGAGGCCTAACAAATTTGATTGAAGTTTTTGAGGAGGTGACCAGGCGTGTAGACAAGGGTAGTACAGTCGATGTAGTTCATATGGATTTCAGCAAAAGCCTTTGATAAGGTCCAACAGGGGAGACATATAAAAAAGACAAATTCACATGGGATTCAGGGTAATTTGATAAAGTGGATTCAAAATTGGCTCAGTTGTAGGAGGCAGAGGGTGATGACAGAAGGCTGCTTTAGTGACTGGAAACCATTGTCCTGTGGTGTACCACAGGGATCTGTGCTGGGCCCCCTATTAATCGTCATTTATATAAACAACATAAATGACTGTGTGGTGGGTAGGACTCGTAAGTTTGTGGATGATCCGAAGATTGGTCGGGTGATTAACAGGGAGGCGGATTGTCTTGGGCTACAGGAAGATACAGACAGGATGGTCAAATAGGCAGACAAGTAGCAGATGGAATTTAACCCTGAAAAGTGAGAGGTGAAACACTTTGGAAGGGTAATTTGACAAGAAAGTATTCAATGAATTGCATGACTCTAGGAAGTTCTGTGGAACAAAGGGACCTTGGCGTGTTTGTGCACAGATCTCTGAAGATGGAAGGACCTGTTAGTAGGGTGGCGAATAAGGCATATGGGACACTTGTGGCTGACGAATGGCAGATGGAGTTTAATTGAGACAAATGCGAGGTGATGCATTTTGGTAGATTGAACCAGGGCAGGACTTACTCAGTTAGAACAAAGAGATCTAGGGGTACATGTTCATAGCTCCTTGAAAGTGGAGTCACAGGTGGACAGAGTGGTGAAGGCGGCATTCAGCATGCTTGGTTTCATCGGTCAGAACATTGAATACAGGAGTTGGAATGTCTTGAAGTTGTACAAGACATTGGTAAGGCCACACCTGGAATACTGTGTACAGTTCTGGTCATCCTATTATGGAAAGGATATTATTAAACTAGAAAGAGTGCAGAAAAGATTTACTAGGATGCTACCGAGACTTGATGGATTGAGTTATAAGGAGAGGCTGGATAGACTGGGACTTTTTTCTCTGGAGCGTAGAAGGCTGAGGGGTGATCTTATAGAGGTCTATAAAATAATGAGGGACACAGATCAGCTAGATAGTCAATATCTTTTCCCAAAGGTAGGGGAGTCTAAAACTAGAGGGCATAGGTTTAAGGTGAGAGGGGAGAGATACAAAAGTGTCCAGAGGGGCAGTTTTTTCACACACAGGGTGGAGTGTCTGAAACAAGCTGCCAGAGGTAGTAGTAGAGGTGGGTACAATTTTGTCTTTTAAAAAGCATTTAGACAGTTACATGGGTACGATGGGTATAGAGGGATATGGGCCAAATGCGGGCAATTGGGATTAGTTTAGGGGTTTTTTTAAAAAAAGGGCGACATGGACAAGTTGGGCTGAAGGGCCTGTTTCCAGGCTGTAAACCTCTATGACCTATGACTTGCCTTTATCAATCGAGACATAGATTACAAAAACAGGGAAGTCATGTTGGAGTTGGATAGAACTTTGGTGAGGCCACAGCTGGAGCACTGTGTGCAGTTCTGGCCACATTATAGGAAGGATGTGATTGCACTGGAGAGGGTGCAGAGGAGATTGCCTGGTAGGGTGGTGGAGGCGGGTTGCCTCACATCCTTTAAAAAGTATCTGGATGAGCTCTTGGCACATCATAACATTCAGGGCTATGGGCCATGTGCTGGCAAGTGGGATTAGGTGGGAAGTCAGGTGTTTCTCCTGTGTTGGTGCAGACTCGATGGGCTGAAGGGTCTCTCCTGCACTGTGCGATTCTGAGAATCCACTCTGTCCTTCAATAAGATTGTGGCTGATCTGATTAACCCGAACTCCACATTCCCACCTATCCCTGATAACCTTTCACCCCCTTCAGTCAGAGTGGAAGGGACCTGGATGATTGGGCAATTGTCAGAATCTTAGAATCATACAAGACAGAAAGAGGCCATTTGGCCCATTGTGCCAATGCCAGTCCGTTGGTCGAGCTATCGAATTAATTCCATTCCCTGTCCGGTTCTATCCCCATGGCCCTGTAAACTTTTCCCCATCAATTATTTCTCCAATTCCCATTTGAAAGTTACTGTTGAATCTGCTGCCACCGCCCTTCAGGGAGCGCTTTCCAGATCACAACTCACTGAAGGTAAAAAAAACTATCCTTATCTGTCCTCCGATTCCTTTACTAATAAGCAAGGAGTGAGAAGAGATGTTTCTTCACTGAGTGGATTGGGAATCGTTGGAGTTCAATACTCCAGAAAGCCTTGCACGCTCAGTTATTGAGGACATTGATGGCACAGTTTAATACATTAATGGCACAAATACAGTCAGGAGGTTCGCTGATGAGAATGATTGGGTTTGAAGGTTGGCGTGACCTAGGCAGAGCATGTGCAAGGGAAGGAGCCTCATGCCAACTGACTGAACCTCACTACAACTGATCCTGTCATTGGCACTTTACTGTTTGTGGGATCTTGCTGTGCACAAATCGGCTGCTGTGTTTTCCACACGACAATAGTGGCTGCACCGCAAAAGTACTTCATTGGCTGCAAAGTGCCCTGGGACATCCTGAGGTCACGAAAGGTGCTATACAAATGAAAGTCTGTCTTTTAACCCGGTTCTATTTCCAATGAGAATACGAGTTTACCATTTGAAGACTTACTGCTAATTTGCTGGGGACGACCAGAGAGATGGCTGAAGGCGTGATCCCTTCAATTTGTTGCTCCACCAGTGACGACAGTGCGATATCGGGTAACCCGGCTGTAAATGGAAAGAGAGCCAATGAGTTCGAGAAGCAGTGACCTCTGACCTTGCATAGCATCATCCAATGCGCAGCCAATCAGCTGGCCTGATGACAGTGGCCATTGTAGCTCAGTCCACTGTTGCTGTGGGATCTTGCTGTGCACAATCTGCTTGTCGCAAAAACAACAGCCATTTGGAATGCAACATTCGTGTGTGCGGGGAAAGCACTGGGAAAGGTCCTGTGGATGTGGGAGGCGCTATAGAAATTCAAGGTCCTTTATTTCCAACTTCAAATCTTTTGAAATTGATGTTTGCCTTGGGGAAGTGGAACAGAATTTGAAATTTGCCCAGCAAGTTTCAAAGGAGACAGTGAAACTCCGACAGGTGCTATTGACCGTGCGATCGACCTGTCATTGTTGTCTAGCTTGGCGCTGATGGTACTTCCTGTCACGAACACTTGGGCAGAATTTTACTGCCCCCAGCAGGAAGGGTGAGGGGAGGATAATGCTCTCAGAATCACCCTCCACATGCCTCAATGTTTCCTGCAATTTGAAGAGGGGTAGGTGAGGCCTCGGGTGACCTTCCCATCCTCACCCCAAACGCGGCCCTCAGGAGGCCAATAATTATCCACTTCGTGACCACTTCCTGTGATAAAACAGGCTCTCTAGCTCACATGATCGCAATCCCACTAGCCAATCAGCATGCCACCATTGCGGTCGACGAACCTGTTAACCAATGGCACACCCACCGTGTAAAGAAATATTTCCTATCCTACTTCCATATTTGCCCTACTGCCCTGACAGTATTGTTCAGCGATTACATTCTCCATCCTGGTAAATGTCTCATTAAATTCTGCAAAATCTCCGCTAAGACGTTTCTCAGAGACCGGCAGCTTTGTTCTGTTCCTCCAGAGAAACAAATTGCATAGCTGCGGGGAAAGGTCACCCAACTCACCCTGCCACTGATATTCACCAAACTCTGTCCGAGGCAAGATCTAGATACAGAGTAAAGCTCTCTCTACACTGTCCCCATTAAACACTCCCAGGACAGGTACAGCACGGGGTTAGTTACAGAGTAAAGCTCTCTCTACACTGTCCCCATTAAACACTCCCAGGACAGGTACAGCACGGGGTTAGTTACAGAGTAAAGCTCTCTCTACACTGTCCCCATTAAACACTCCCAGGACAGGTACAGCACGGGGTTAGTTACAGAGTAAAGCTCTCTCTACACTGTCCCCATTAAACACTCCCAGGACAGGTACAGCACGGGGTTAGATACAGGGTAAAGCACCCTCTACACTGTCCCCATCAAACACTCCCAGGACAGGTACAGCACAGGGTTAGATACAGAGTAAAGCTCCCTCTACACTGTCCCTATCAAACACTCCCAGGACAAGTACAGCATGGGGTTAGATACAGGGTAAAGCTCCCTCTACACTGTCCCCCATTAAACACTCCCAGGACAGGTACAGCCCACGGATAGATACAGCGTAGCTCTAACATACGTTAATATGGGTCAGTTTCTTCTCTGAGAACAATGAATTGATGGTTTTGAGGGAATGTGATGTGGAGGGGATGTCACAGCTGTCACATGGTGTCCAATATTCCACTCTTTGTGGGAATAAGAATCCAATCCTTGTTACCTGCAATCGAGCCAATTTCAGTGAAGATTTCAGCTCCCCACGTGCTGACCTGTCCAAAGGCCTGGGGATGAGTGGTAAGCTGGGCCAGTGCCTCCATCTGAACTTCAGAGCATCTCAGTCTCAAAGCACCAATGAATAAGACGGCCTTACTGGAACAGAAAGAAGAAACATGTGTAAACAGTGAGAGCAAGTCAGTTACATCGTGTGTAAACAGCACAATATTGAAAAGTCAATTACACAGTGTAGAAACAGCATTGTGTCAAAGCAAGTCAGCTGTTACAACTTCTTCTGTTTTACTGAGCAAAGGAAAGACCTCGCTGACATCATACTTTATTTACTTGATTATGAATTATTCAAGTTTAGTGTTGTGAAAATAAAGCTTCACATTCTTGGTTCTAATGTCCCCATCAAACACTCCCAGGACAGGTACAGCACGGGGTTAGATACAGAGTAAAGCTCCCTCTACACTGTCCCCCATCAAACATTCCCAGGACAGGTACAGCACGGGGTTAAGTACAGAGTAAAGTTCCCTCTACACTGTCCTCATCAAACACTCCCAGGACAGGTACAGCACGGGGTTAGATACCGAGTAAAGCTCCCCTACACTGTCCCATTAAACACAGGACTGGATATTCTAGTCCCACTGTGCCTGATACTCAAATTCATGTCATTGCTCTTATTGCAGTCGGGATTTCGCACAGGCTGACGATAGTTTGTTGTCAGGTTCAGTTTGGGGCTGTGTGTCTCGGACTCTTGGATTGTGTGAGGGAACAGTCTGGTTGTGATGCTGCAGCCATCGTGCTATTCTGCTGTAGGTATACATGAATGAGATAGATGCTGGTGTACTGGAGAAAGTATACTAGCTCACAGTGACACTGACCAGTATATTGTCAACAGGATTCTTACTGCAGGCTGCTGAGGGCCAAATGTCCTAATGCTGCTTCTATATAGTCAGAGAGGTTTACAGCATGGAAACAGGCCCTTCGGCCCAACTTGTCCATGCTGCCCAGTTTTTACCACTAAGCTAGTCAGTCCCAATTGCCCACGTTTGGCCCATATCCCTCTATACCCATCTTACCCATGTAACTGTCTAAATGCTTTTAAAAATACTAAATTTTATCCGCCTCTACTACTGCCTCTGGCAGCTTGTTCCAGACACTCACCACCCTCTGTGTGAAAGAATTTCCCCTCCGGACACTTTTGTATCTCTCCCCTCTCACCTTAAACCTAAGCCCTCTAATTTTAGACTAATTTTCCACTCACAAATCCACGCTGACTGACTCTAATCAGTCATTGGCTCTCTAAATGCCTGTAGATCCTGGCTCTCAGAACACCTTCTCACAAATTACCCACTATAGATGTGAGGCTCACCGGCCTGTAGTTCCCAGGCTTTTCCCTGCAGCCCTTCTTAAACAAAGGCACAACATTTGTCACCCTCCAATCTTCAGGCACCTCACCTGTGACTATCGATGATTCAAATATCTCGGCTAGGTGACCCGCAATTTCCTCCCGAGCCTCCCACAACGTCCTGGGATACATTTCATCAGGTCCCGGGGATTTATCTACCTTGATGCGCTTTAAGACTTCCAGCACCTCCTTCTCTGTCATATGTATACTCCTCAAGACATCAATATTTATTTCCCCAAATATCTTATGGTGTTGAGCACAATTCAAAACTAGCAGATGATTGGAAACTTGGATTGATTGTGAACAGGTGGACAGTATTGAACTTTAAAAGGATATCAATGAGCTGGTGGAATAGATGGACAGGTGCTAGAGGAAGATCAATGCGGAGAAATGTAAAGCAATTCATTTTGGTCGGAAGAAAATGGGGGGAGATCATTTAAAAAATAGCAGGGCACAATTATAAAGGGCGTGAAGGAGCAGAGGAACGTTGGTGTACATGTTCATTGAAGGTGACAGAACAGGTTGAGAGAGGGGGCGGCACGGTGGCACAGTGGTTAGCACTGCTGCCTCACAGCGCCAGGGATCCAGGTTCAATTCCCGGCTTGGGTCACTGTCTGTGTGGATTTTGCGCATTCTCCCCATGTCTGTGTGGGTTTCCTCCAGGTGCTCCAGTTTCCTCCCACATTCCATGATTGGCCATGGAAAATTGCCCCTTAGTGTCAAGGAAACTCGCAGGGTATATATGTGGGGTTACGGGGATAGGGTCTGGTGGGATTGTGGTCGGTGCAGACTCGATGGGCCGAATGGCCTCCTTCTGCACTGTAGGGATTCTATGATTCTATGAATAAAGCATGCAGAGTCCTCGGTTTTATTGTTAGGGATACAGAGTACCATAAAAGGGGCAAAGAGACTTTCATTCACGAAGGAAGTTGAAGTTGAAATAATGTAAAGTAAAGTTTATTGATCAGTCACAAGTAAGGCTTACATTAACACTGCAATGGAGTTCCTGCGAAATTCCCCTAGTCGTCACACTCCGGCGCCTGTTCGGGTACACTGAGGGAGAATTTAGCATGGCCAACACACGTAACCAGCACGTCTTTCAGACTGTTGGAGGAAGCCGGAGCACCCAGAGGAAACCCATGCAGACACGGGGAGAACGTGCAGACTCCGCACAGTGACCCAAGCCCGGAATCGAACCCGGGCCCCTGGCGCTGTGAGGCAGCAGTGCTAACCACTGTGCCACCGTGCCGCCCCTGAACCAGACTTCATGCATCTCCATCACCATGACGGAGGCTGTTTTGGTGGATATCTGACCTGAATTCCTCCGGATTGATCCTCTGCATCTCTGAGACTGACATTCCACAGATCAAATGTCCCAGGGCTGTGAGTGTGGTGGCCTCAAGCCTGGGCACTGGCTGCCCGCTCTGCTGCAGGAAACTGCCAAATGCCACCTTCCTCTGTAAGACACAAGGAACAATAATCAGAATCGACATTTTGATGGACCCATCGCGAGACAGGGAGGGCGGGGAGGAATTTGGGTCTCTGACAGGGTGAGCGCCCACTTGGCTTTTTTTAAAACCCAGAGGATTTCCTCCGATTCCTTTTCCTGGCCCTGGGCCAACAGAAGGAATTTGAATCGAAACAGCAGCTTATCGCCTCTGTCCCTCTCTCAGGAATGTCTCAAAGCATTTCAAATATAATTCTTTGGCTCTGAGCTTTGGCAAACGCAGCAGCCATTGTGAGCAGAGTGAGATCCCACAAGCAGCGATGAAATGAACGACCAACGAACGTGTTATTTGTGGTTTGAGAAGGGAATATTGGCAGGAACTCCAAGTGCATCCCCCACTGCAGAATCTCAAACACCGAGCTGAACAGGTGGGCAGGGTTATGAGGTTAATATCTCACTCTGGTCACAGCACCTCTGACAGTGCAGCAGTCCCTCAATTACGCTCTCAAGTCCTGGAATAAAGCTTCAACCCAAAATCCTTGGACTGAAAGGCTGTTCCTTAATGAGTTGGGTTGACAGACAAATTAGCCAGTCTCCCAGACACTTAGAACTTTAAAAGGAGAAAGTGACTCCAAAAAGAGCGAACTTGCATTTCAAGAGCATCCAAAGGTGTTCTACAGCCAATGAAGTCTTTTTGAAGCGTAGTCCCTGTTGTAGGAAATGTAACAGCCAATTTACACACAGCAAGATCCCACAAACAGCAATGATTTTGATTTGATTGATTTGATTTATTATTGTCACATGTATTAGCATATAGTGAAAAGTATTGTTTCTTGCGCGCCATACAGGCAAAGCATACCGTTCATAAAGAAGGAAAGAAGAGAGTGCAGAATGTAGTGTTACAGTCGTAGCTAGGGTGTAGAGAAAGACCAACTTAACACGAGGTAGGTCCATTCAAAATTCTGATGGCAGCAGGGAAGAAGTTGTTCTTGAGTCGGTACGGTGGCACAGCGGTTAGCACTGCTGCCTCACAGTGCCAGGGACCCGGGTTCAATTCCAGCCTCGGGTGACTGTCTGTGTGGAGTTTGCACATTCTCCCCGCGTCTGCGTGGGTTTCCTCCGGATGCTCCGGTTTCCTCCCACAGTCCAAAGATGTGTGGGTTAGGTTGATTGGCCATGCTAAATTGATCCTAGTGTCAGGGGTTTAGCAGAGTAAATATGTGGAGTTACAGAAATAGGGCTTGGGTGGGATTATGGTTGGCGCAGACTCGATGGGCCGAATGGCCTCCTTCTGCACTGGAGGGATTCTATGATTCTATGACCTCAAGGTTTTGCATCTTTTTCCCGACGGAAGAAGGTGGAAGAGAGAATGTCCGGGGTGCGTGGGGTTCTTAATGTGATCATGAGCAGAGGTGATGTGGAATGAGGGGTTAATATTGGCCAGAGCATCAGAGAGAACTCCCCTGCTCCTCTTCACAATATTAGTCGTGGGATCTGGTGGGGGGGCAGACAGTGCAACATCTCACTCCAATCATAGCTCAACTTTCTCCTCAGTCTCCTCAGTTCTCAGTTTTTAAAGAGAAGACAGCTCCTCGAACTCAGGGAGGACGCGCACCACCGGCTGTGTTTCTGGGGACATGTCAGATGACAGATTCAATCACCATTCTTAACTCAAATCTTACCCAGGGCACTTATCAGATACAGCAATTACTTCCCCTGCCTCAGGGCAGAAGCAAAAATATACATTAACTGATCACTGTCCAGGGACTAGCGCCAGAAACCAGAGTCTCTGTACGTGCAGAGGGGACCGGGCTTAGAAATAAGGCCCTCCCTGGTTAAATAGCCATCCAACACCGCCAGGAGCAAGGTGAGGTAGAAAGCTAGGGGCCAGGGTAGGGGGGGGGGTTCAATTAGAGGAGTGTAAGTGTGCAAGAGAAGGCCAGCGTTACCTGTTTCTTAGTCCATTCACCCATTGACCCCAGGAAGGACAGAACGCCCAGGTCTGACACATCCACATCTTGAAAATCTCGGTCGCTGAGTTGAGTGACTGCTCGGCCCAGCTGCAGGATCTGCCATGGTTTCATCGATCTAACAGAGCCGTATAACTGGGAACAAAGAAAGGCGGCAATGTAATATCACAATTTTCCCACAGCACTTCAGGGCGGCACGGTGGTTAGCACTGCTGCCTCACAGCGCCAGGGACCCGGGTTCAATTCCCGGCTTGGATCACTGTCTGTGTGGAGTCTGTACGTTCTTCCCGTGTCTGCGTGGGTTTCCTCCGGGTGCTCCGGTTTCCTCCCACAGTCTGAAAGACGTGCTGGTTAGGTGCATTGGCCGTCCTAAATTCTCCCTCAGTGTCCCCGAAC
The DNA here is from genome assembly GCF_964213995.1 of Mustelus asterias. Taxonomy (NCBI): domain Eukaryota; kingdom Metazoa; phylum Chordata; class Chondrichthyes; order Carcharhiniformes; family Triakidae; genus Mustelus; species Mustelus asterias. The sequence goes on along the minus strand of NC_135829.1, from coordinate 4,426,384 downwards.
AGGCGCTGGAGTGTGGCAACTAGGGGATTTTCACAGTAACTTCACTGCAGTGTTAATGGAAACCTACTTGTGATACTAATAAAGCTTAAAACTTCCCAATCACCTCGAAAAACAAGGGGAGCATCTGCATGGGAAAACCTTCAGCTCCATGTCACTCACCATCCAGACTTGGCCAGGAACTGGTCACTGGGCCAGTATCCTGGAACTGGCCTGATTCCAGAACTTAGTCTTACAAATAGAGGAGAAGAACATTCAATCCTTCAAATCCATTCGGTCATACAATGAGATCATGGCAGATCTTAATTCCCTCTAGAATTGGTTCCATGGCCTCTGCTGCAACATCATTACACAGTTCCATCCCTGTGTGTCAGTAAGTGCTATCTGACATCCCCCCTGAAGAGCCAGGCTCCAATTTTAAGGTTCTTGCCCCCCTCCCTGGCCTGGATTCCTCCATCGGGGGGATTGGTTCTCACCATCGACCCTAATAACTTAAAACATCTCACTGAGATCAAACCTTAATCTTCTATATTCAAGGAAACACAAGCCCCCTCGATGCAAACTGCCCTCATTATTTAACCCTTTATCCTCTGATGAATCTGTGGTGCATCTTCTCAAAGGCCAATGTACCCTTCCTGAGTTGTGATGCCCAGAACCCACTGCGGGGACCAAAGCAAAATACTGCAGATGCAGCAAAACTGAAATAAGAACAGAAAGTGCTGGATTAACTCAGCAGGTCTGGCAGCATCTGAGGAGAGAGAAACAGAGTTAACGTTTCAAGTCTGTATGACTCTTCTACAGAACTGCTGCTCGAAGGGCCATATGAACTTGAAACATTCATTCTGTTTCTCTCTCCACAGACGCTGCCAGACCTGTTGAGTTTATCAGGAATTTCTGCTTCTGTTACAAAAGTGCCTATTACATAGCGAGAAGATTTGAGTATAGGGATAGGGATGTTTTGCTGCAATTGTATAGGGCGTTGGTGAGGCCACATCTGGAGTATTATGTACACTTTTGGGTCCTTATCTGAGGAAGGATGTCCTTGCTATAGAGGGAGTACAGCGAAGGTTTACCAGGCTGATTCCTGGGATGACAGGTCTGTCACATGAGGAGAGACTAAGTCGGTTAGGATTATATTCGCTGGAGTTCAGAAGAGTGAGAGGGGATCTCATAGAAACTTATAAAATTCTAACAGGGTTAGACAGGGTAGATTCAGAAAGAATGTTCCCAATGGTGGGGGAGTCCAAAACTAGGGGTCATAGTTTGAGGGTAAGGGGTAACCTTTTAGAACTGAGGTGAGGAGAAATTTCTTCACCCAGAGGGTGGTGAATGTGTGGAATTCACTCCCATAGAATGTAGTTGAGGCCAAAACTTTGTCTGATTTCAAGAAGAAATTAGATTTCACTCTTGGGGCGAAAGGGATCAAAGGATATGGGGGGAATCAGGATATTGAATTTGATGATCAGACATGATCATAATGAATGGCGGAGCAGGCTCGAAGGGCCGAATGGCCTCCTCCTGCTTCTAGTTTCTATGTAACCGCGGTTACTTGAGAAGGAGCCTGGCTCTGTAAAACTGCAGCATCACGTCCACAGTGTCCCGTGACTGACTGACAGTAACAGGCAGCAGACTGGCTAAGAATGAAGATTCCCCCGTGACTGTCAATGCAGCTACTCCGGGCCAGATAACACGAGCCTCCCTCAATGTGACATTGCTTACTGACTATCTATTGCTGGATCTCTGCTTCACGGAGACTATTTTGGGTGCGTGCTGTACTGAGAGTCCAATAGGCCTCAGCTGTTAAAAGCTGAGCACCTGCTGTTTCTTAGTGAAGAACACAGAGTATTTTTGGAATGAGCTTTGTTAGATATAAAACAGGGCAGCACATTGAGCACTCAGTCAATCCATCCCTTTTCACACAGCTCCACACTGCTGCTCAAATAACAGAACTGACGTCTCATAAACAGAACTCCTTTAAAGGGAAGTAACTGTCTTAACCCCCAGTCGGTACATTCCTGAGGTTCCCAGTGGCCAGATTATCACCGACAATCACAGCGTAATGGATCCAAATTGGACTTCCTGTCATTTTGCAAAGTCAATATTTGTGCTTTGCTTTCAAGAAATTGGGCAAATGGCACGAACAGTAAAACACAAATTAACACAGACACAACCCCCAACCCTCAAGACACAGCTCCGACCCTCACACACAGACACAGACTGGACCCTCACACACTGACACACTGACACAGCTCCGACCCTCACACACTGACACAGCTCCGACCCTCACACACTGACACAGACCCGACCCTCACACAGACACAGCTCCGACCCTCACACACTGACACAGCTCCGACCCTCACACACTGACACAGCTCCGACCCTCACACACTGACACAGCTCCGACCCTCACACACTGACACAGCTCCGACCCTCACACACTGACACAGCTCCGACCCTCACACACTGACACAGCTCCGACCCTCACACACTGACACAGCTCCGACCCTCACACACTGACACAGCTCCGACCCTCACACACTGACACAGCTCCGACCCTCACACACTGACACAGCTCCGACCCTCACACACTGACACAGCTCCGACCCTCACACACTGACACAGCTCCGACCCTCACACACTGACACAGCTCCGACCCTCACACACTGACACAGCTCCGACCCTCACACACTGACACAGCTCCGACCCTCACACACTGACACAGCTCCGACCCTCACACACAGACACAGATCCGACCCTCACACACAGACACAGATCCGACCCTCACACACAGACACAGCTCCGACCCTCACACACAGACACAGCTCCGACCCTCACACACTGACACAGCTCCGACCCTCACACACTGACACAGCTCCGACCCTCACACCCTGACACAGCTCCGACCCTCACACACTGACACAGCTCCGACCCTCACACACTGACACAGCTCCGACCCTCACACACTGACACAGCTCCGACCCTCACACACTGACACAGCTCCGACCCTCACACACTGACACAGCTCCGACCCTCACACACTGACACAGCTCCGACCCTCACACACTGACACAGCTCCGACCCTCACACACTGACACAGCTCCGACCCTCACACACTGACACAGCTCCGACCCTCACACACTGACACAGCTCCGACCCTCACACACTGACACAGCTCCGACCCTCACACACTGACACAGCTCCGACCCTCACACACTGACACAGCTCCGACCCTCACACACTGACACAGCTCCGACCCTCACACACTGACACAGCTCCGACCCTCACACACTGACACAGCTCCGACCCTCACACACTGACACAGCTCCGACCCTCACACACTGACACAGACCGGACCCCCACACACTGACACAGCTCCGACCCTCACACACACACACAGCTCCGACCCTCACACACTGACACAGCTCCGACCCTCACACACTGACACAGCTCCGACCCACACACACTGACACAGCTCCGACCCACACACACTGACACAGCTCCGACCCACACACACTGACACAGCTCCGACCCCCACACACTGACACAGCTCCGACCCTCACACACTGACACAGCTCCGACCCTCACACACTGACACAGACCGGACCCCCACACACTGACACAGCTCCGACCCTCACACACTGACACAGCTCCGACCCTCACACACTGACACAGACCGGACCCCCACACACTGACACTGCTCCGACCCTCACACACTGACACAGCTCTGACCCTCACAGACACAGACCCAACCCTGACAGGCACAGACACAGACCCTCTCAGACACAGCTCCGACCCTCACACACTGACACAGCTCTGACCCTCCATCAGTTACCTATCACTGATGCTTTACGTGGGTTCTGTGACCAATGGGTGATTGGGAGTTTGGTGGGATGACTGTGGTCTTATTGATGGAGCAGTTTCTAAAAGGCATGTGCCCTATTTGAGTTCAGGTTCTGTATCATTCACTAACACTCCTCTTGGCTGTTTGATTCCTCACTCTGCAGTCTTTGATCTTTTGTGCTTGATTACAATTTCCACTCTCACCCTACTGCAGGCTCCACCACACACTCAAACTCTCTCCCTCCACCCCGTGCTAAGCTGCTGGGATATTCTGACCTTTCTCCACTCACCTGCTTGGTCCTGGTGAGCAGGATTTTCAGATACTCTACAGGCAGATCCCGATCGCCGGTGAGAATTTCCAAACAGTCGGCAAATTCATAATCCGCCATTCCAGCCAGCTGGCCACTGCTCCAGGCACTGGGAAAAGTGGCTTTGATATCAATGCAATTTGGGATGCCCTCTGTAATGGAAGCACAGGAAATGTCACATTCTGCATCTTTTTGCTTCATTTATCAGCACTTCTTGCAAACTACCACCATCTAGAAGGACAAGGGCAGCAGAGACATGGAAACATTGTCACCTGCAAGTTCCCTTCCAAGCCACTCACTGTCCTGACTTGGAAATATATCACCGTTCCTTCACTGTCGCTGGGTCAAAATCCTGGAACTCCCTCCCGAAAAGACAATAAGTAGTCTCACAACACCAGGTTAAAGTCCAACCGGTTTATTTGGAATCACAAACTTTCGGAGCGCTGCTCCTTCATCATAGAATCACACAATGCAGGAGGAGGCCATTTGGCCCATCGAGTCTGGCACCGACCGGGCACTTCAGCGGTCATGGGCATTCGGCATCTGATATTCGGGTAAGCATTCTCCAAGGCGGCCTTCACGACACACGACAGCGCAGAGTCACTGAGTAGAAACTGATAGCCAAGTTCCACACACATGAGGACGGCCTCAACCGGGATATTGGGTTCATGTCACACTATCTGTAATCCCCACAGCTTGCCTGGACTTGCAGAGTCTCACTGGCTGTCCTGTCTGGAGACAATACATATCTCTTTAACCTGTCTTAATGCTCTCTCCACTCACATTGTCTGTACCTTTAAGACTTGATTAGCTGTAAGTATTCGCATTCCAACCATTATTCTGTAAATTGAGTTTGTGTCTTTATATGCCCTGTTTGTGAACAGAATTCCCACTCACCTGAAGAAGGAGCTTAAGGCTCCAAAAGCTTGTGGCTTTTGCTACCAAATAAACCTGTTGGACTTTAACCTGGTGTTGTTAAACTTCTTACTGTACCGACCACAATCCCTATCCCCACAACCCCAGACATTTACTCCAGCTAGTCCCCCTGACAACAAGGGGCAATTTAGTATGGCCAATCCACCTAATCCGCACATCTTTGGACTGTTGGAGGAAATCGGAGCACCCTGAGGAAACCCACGCAGACACGGGGAGAACGTGCAGACTCCGCACAGACAGTGACCTGAGGCCGGAATTGAACCTGGGTCCCTGGCGCAGTGAGGCAGCAGTGCTAACCCACTGTGCCACGGTGCCGCCCCTTTCATTCATTCATCCACCTGATGAAGGAAAGCTCGTGATTCCAAATAAACCTGTTGGACTTTAACCTGTTGTGAGACTTCTTACTGTGCCCATCCCTGTCCAACGCCGGCAACTCTATCTCATGGCTCCTGATGAGAGTTTAGGGATACAGTGTGCCAATTCCAGGGTTTTATACCACATGGATGGTGCTGGGTCAAGGTGGCACACCACCACCTTCCCAAGAGTAACAAATGCCAACCGATGTCCATACCCTCAGAACGTCAACATAAATTTGGAAACAACTTTATCGGAGCTTTCTCCCTGACACACTCTCTCCTGCGGAAGTACAATCTGAGGTTTCACTCGGTGAGTAGTGACTCTCAGTGATGCTGGCAGGCAGTTTCACCGTGTGTGGAGGATATAATCACTGACCCTCACCCTGCTTTCTTCTAACTTCTCATTCGCACATTTCCAATTTCTGCAGAAATGTCTCAAAATTCAGTACAAATAACCAGGCCAGTATCCAGGGCAGCACGGTGGCACAGTGGCTAGCACTGCTGCCTCTCAGAACCAGGGTTCGATTCCAGGCTTGGGTCACTGTCTGTGCGGAGTCTGCACGTTCTCCCCATGTCTGCGTGGGTTTCCTCCGGGTGCTCCGGTTTCCTCCCACAGTCCAAAGATGTGTGGGTTAGTGGATTGGCCATGCTAAATTGCCCCTTAGTGTCAGGGGGACTAGCTGGGGTAAATGCATGGGGTTATGGGGATTAGGGCCTGGGTGGGATTGTGGTTGGTGCAGACTTGATGGGCCGAATGGCCTCCTCCTGCACTGTAGAGATTCTATGATTCTATTCCCCTTTTCTCCATCCGAGACTCTGTGCCAATTTCACATTCGGGATACAGACAGTGCAATTTGTGGGTTTTGGGGTGCAGACAGTGTGCCAATTGGAAGGTTTTGGGGTTGCAGACACTGTCAGTTTGGGGTTTTGGGGTACAGGCACAGTGCCAGTTTGGGGGGTTTTGGGGTACAGGCACTGTGTCAGTTTGGGGGGTTTTGGGGACAGACACTGGCAGTTTGGGGGTTTTGGGGTACAGGCACAATGTTAGTTTTGGGGGGTTTTTGGGGACAGACACTGCCCGGTTTCAGGTTCTCTGGGCACCGGGTGTTACTGACCTCTGCGCTTCTTCACGATGTTCTTGACTGTTCTCATTGCCAAGCTGAGCTTCTTGCTGAGCAGGATGGTGTGTGCAGAGCGGGCCTGCTGGACTCGGCACACCCTGCCCACCTGGCTCACTCCCCAGCGCCCCTCACTGCGGAGAATCATCTCTACCACCTCCGGGCTCAGTACATCCTGTGGGGAAAGGGTGAAAATCATCAGCGATACTGACATAAAACTCCAGTACCATTATAGTGCCAGCAGTTACTATGGAAACCGCAAAGAACTTGCATACCTTTCATAACCTCAGAACATCCCAAAGTGCTTTACACACAATGAAGTACTTCTATAAGTGTACCCCACGGCTGCAATGTAAGAAACGTAGCAGGCAATCTCTACACAGCAAGATCCCACAAAGGTGATAATGATCAGGGAAGCTGTCTGTATTGGGGCAAGCCCTCCCAACCAGTTCAAAACAAGAGCTAAAGGATATCTTGTATCCACCAGAGAGGGAGGATGGGGGCTCACTCTAATGTCACATCTAAAACACAGTATCTCTGACAGTGCGGCACTCCCTCAGCACTGACCCTCCAACAGTGCGGCGCCCCCTCAGTACTGACCCTCTGACAGTGCAGCACTCCCTCAGTACTGACCCTCTGACAGTGCAGCACTCCCTCAGCACTGACCCTCTGACAGTGCGGCACTCCCTCAGCACTGACCCTCTGACAATGCGGCGTTCCCTCAGCACTGACCCTCTGACAGTGCGGCGTTCCCTCAGCACTGACCCTCTGACAGTGCGGCACTCCCTCAGTACTGACCCTCTGACAGTGCGGCACTCCCTCAGTACTGACCCTCTGACAGTGCGGCACTCCCTCAGTACTGACCCACTGACAGTGCGGCGTTCCCTCAGCACTGACCCTCTGACAGTGCAGCACTCCCTCAGCACTGACCCTCTGACAGTGCGGCACTCCCTCAGCACTGACCCTCTGACAGTGCGGCACTCCCTCAGCACTGACCCTCTGACAGTGCGGCACTCCCTCAGCACTGACCCTCTGACAGTGCAGCACTCCCTCAGCACTGACCCTCTGACAGTGCGGCACTCCCTCAGTACTGACCCTCTGACAGTGCGGCACTCCCTCAGCACTGACCCTCTGACAGTGCGGCACTCCCTCAGCACTGACCCTCTGACAGTGCGGCACTCCCTCAGTGCCAGTGTCACTGAGGGTGCTGTTAAAATTAGTTAATTGCCAAGGCAGGAGGCAGTGGCACAGGTGTATTGTCACTGGGCTAGTAGTCCAGAGACCCAAGGTAATGTTCTGGGACCCAGGTTCAAATCCTGCCATGGCAGATGGTGAAATTTTAATTAAATAAACATTCAATAACATTAAATAAAAACCCACTAATGCCCATGAAACGATTGCTGATTGTTGGAAAAACCCATCTGCTTCACTAATGTCCTTTAGGTCATAAAATCATAAGCTCATTTGATATAAGAGCAGAATTAGGCCACTCGACCCATCAAGTCCGCTCCGCCATTCGATCATGGCTGATATGCTCCTCATCCCCATTTTTCTGCCTTCTCCCCATCCCCATTTTCCTGCCTTCTCCCCATAACCGGGGCAGCACGATAGCACGGTGGTTAGCACTGCTGCTTCACAGTTCCAGGGACCTGGGTTCGATTCCCGGCTTCGGTCACTGTCTGTGTGGAGTTTGCACATTCTCCTCGTGTCTGCGTGGGTTTCCTCCGGGTGCTCCGGTTTCCTCCCACAGTCCAAAGATGTGCGGGTTAGGTTGATTGGCCATGCTAAAAATTGCCTTTAGTGTCCTGAGATGTGTAGGTTAGAGCGATTAGTGGGTAAAATATGTAGGGATATGGGGGTAGGGCCTGGGTGGGATTGTGTTCAGTGCAGACTCGATGGGCCGAATGGCCTCTTTCTGTACTGTAGGGTTTCTATGATTTCTATGAACCCTTCAACCCATTCCCAATTAAAAATCTGTCTAACTCCTCATTAAATTTACTCACTGTCCCAGCACCCACTGCACTTTGGGGTAGCGAATTCTACAGATTCACAACCCTTTGGGAGAAGTAGTTTCTCCTCAACTCTGTTTTAAATTTGCGACCCCTTATCCTAAGACTATGACCTCTTGTTCTAGAATGCCCCACAAGAGGAAGCATCAGCTCCACGTCGACTTTATCCATAGCCTTTTATCATCTTGTACACCTCAATTTGATCTCCCCTCATTCTTCTCCCCACACTTTAGGGAAGGAAATCTGCCGTCCTTACCCGGTCTGGCCTACATGTGATTCCAGAGTCACAGCAATGTGGTTGACTCTTAAATGCCCTCAGGGATGGGCAATGGATTCTGGCCCAGACAGCGACGCCCACATCTCATGAACAAATTTTAAAAATCCACTTGTATTTGTATAGCACCATAAATGTAATGAAACATCGTTTCGTAGCAACCAGAATTTGACAGTAACACCTGGGGGTAATAGGACAGCAACCAAAGTCTTGGTCAAAGAGGTAAGTCTTCAGAAACATCTTGAAGGAGGAAAGCTTGAAGGAGGTGGAGAAGCAGAGTGGGTCTGGGAGGGAATGCCAGAGTGTAGGGTCCAGATAGCTGAAAGAATGGTCGCATTCAAGAAGCTAAACTTGGAGCAGTGCAGAGATCTGAATGTGTTGCGGGGCTGGAGGAGGTTACGGATCTAGGGAGGGATTTGAAAACAAGGATGAGAATTTTAAATTCTTGGATGTAGGGCAATGCTGGCATAGCCAGTATTTACTGCCTATCCCTGATTGCCCTCGAGAAGGTGGCAGTGAGCTGCTTTCTTGAACCACTGCGGTCCATGTGGTGTAGGTACACCCACAGTGCTGTTAGGGAGAGAGTTCCAGGATTTTGACCCAGCAGCAGCGAAGGAATGGTGATATATTTCCAAGTTAGGATGGTGAGTGGCTTGGAGGGGAACTTGCAGGTGGTGGTGTTCCCATGTATCTACTGCTCTTGTCCTTCGAGATAGAAATGGTCGTGGGTTTGGAAGGTGCTGTCTAAGGAGCCCTTGGTGAGTTGCTGCAGTGCATCTTGTAGATAGTACACACTGCTGTTCCTGCGCATTGGTGGTGGAGGGAGTGTATGTTTGAGGTTGTGGAAGGGACAAATCTATTGAATGAGTTATAGAACAGCTCAGAATCCAAGTATTACGGTGGCACAGTGGTTAGCACTGCTGCCTTACAGCGCCAGGGGCCCGGGTTTGATTCCAGCCTTGGGGGGGCGTCACTGTCTGTGCGGAGTCTGCATATTCTCCCCGTGTCTGCGTGGGTTTCCTCCGGGTGCTCCGGTTTCCTCCCACAATCCAAAGATGTGCGGGTTAAGTGGATTGGCCATGATAAATTGCCCCTTATTGTCATGGGGATTAAGACTGCAAATATGTGGGGTTACGAGGATAGGGCCTGGGTGGGATTGTTGTCGGTACAGGCTCGATGGGCCGAATGGCCTCCTGCTGCACTGTAGGGATTCGATGATTATTATCCTTCTGTATTTTCTCACAGAGCCAGGCTGAGTGATCTCTACCTTTGACAGTTTGTGAATATCTTCAGCTGCGAGGATGAAGACCAGTCTATCCACGTATTCCAGCTGAGGAAGAGTCCAGCCTGAAGCGTCCCTGCAGACAAAGGAATCATTAAGATTTCATTAAGTGTGTCCTTCCATGGCCTTGCCCCTCCATACCTCTGCAATCTCTTGCAGCCCGCCAACCCTCTCAATCCCAGCGCTCCTCCAATCCCAGGATTTTAAATATCCCCAATTTTAATCGCTCCACCATTGGCTGCCTGGGTCCTAAAGCTCTGGAATTTGTTTCCTAAACCTCCATCGCTGCCTCTCCTCATTTTAAATTGCTCCTTAAAACCTCTCTGACAAACCTTTTGGTCGCCTGTCCTAATATCTCTAAACGCAACTTGGAGTCAGGTTTTATTAGATGTGAAGCACCTTGCGCCGTTTCGTTGTGTTAAAGGTGCTATACAAATGCAAGTTGTTGTAGTATTGGTCTTGTTTATTAACTTGAAAATCAATGACTGAGTGACTCTACACTTTCAAACTTTGACTCTCACCAACTTTTACAGGTGCACCATAGAAAGCATTCTTTCTGGTTGTATCACAGCTTGGTATGGCTTAAGCTGTGCCCAAGACCGCAAGAAACTACAAAAGGTCGTGAATGTAGCCCAATCCATCACACAAACCAGCCTCCCATCCATTGACTCTGTCTACACTTCCCGCTGCCTCGGCAAAGCAGCCAGCATAATTAAGGACCCCACGCACACCGGACATTCTCTCTTCCACATAAAAGCAAATTACTGCGGATGCTGGAATCTGAAACCAAGTGATAAAACCCGGGAAAATCTCAGCAGGTCTGGCAGCATCTGTAAGGAGAGAAAAGAGCTGACGTTTCAAGTCCAAATGACCCTTTGTCAAAGGTCGTCTGGACTCAAAACGTCAGCTCCTGCTGAGATTTTCCAGCATTTTCTTGGGGTCCGGGTCCATAGGACTCGAAAATCGGCCCTGCAGGTGGAGGAGGTGGTTAAGAAGGCGTATGGTGTGCTGGCCTTTATCAATCGAGGGATTGAGTTTAGGAGTCTGGGGATAATGGTGCAGCTATATAAGACCCTCGTCAGACCCCACTTGGAGTACTGTGCTCAGTTCTGGTTGCCTCATTACAGGAAGGATGTGGAAAAGATTGAAAGGGTGCAGAGGCGATTTACAAGGATGTTGCCTGGATTGAGTGGCATGCCTTATGAGGATAGGCTGAGGGAGCTCGCTCTTTTCTCCTTGGAGAGACGTAGGATGAGAGGAGACCTAATAGAGGTATATAAGATGTTGAGAGGCATAGATCGGGTGGACTCTCAGAGGCTTTTTCCCAGGGTGGAAATGGCTGCTACGAAAGGACACAGGTTTAAGGTGCTGGGGGGTAGGTACAGGGGAAATGTTAGGGGGGAGTTTTTCACACAGAGGGTGGTGAGCGAGTGGAATCGGCTGCCGTCAGTGGTGGTGGAGGCAAACTCAATAGGGTCCTTTAAGAGACTCCTGGATGAGTACATGGGACTTAATAGGATGGAGGGTTATAGGTAAGCCTAAAAGGTAGGGATATGTTCGGCACAACTTGTGGGGCCGAAGGGCCTGTTTAGTGCTGTAGTTTTCTATGTTTCTCTTTTGGATTCTCTCTTCCACCTTCTTCCGACGGGAAAAAGATACAAAAGTCTGAGGTCACGTACTAACCGACTCAAGAACAGCTTCTTCCCTGCTGCCGTCAGACTTTTGAATGGAGTTACCTCGCATTAAATTGATCTTTCTCTACACCCTAGCTATGACTGTAACACTACATTCTGCACTCTCTCCTTTCCGTTTCTATGAGCAGTATGCTTTGTCTATATAGCGTACAAGAAACAATACTTTTCACTGTGTAATAATACATGTGACAATAATAAATCAAATCAACTTTAGCGGTTCCGTTAGCCACTTTACCCCCTCTCCTTCCGTATGAACTGTGACCTGTACTGGGATACAGTTCGATGAGTATCAGACTATTTAATTGAGAGGATTCCAGGCAGGTCTAACTCAAAATTTCCTGTCGATGTCCCTGGATAAGGTGCAGTAATCCTGATGGATGCTTCTGGTAATTATTCGCATTTCCATTGCATGTTTTGTTCCTACCCTAGCACATCACCTCGGGTCAACATCCAACCCAATGAGTTCTTATTTTCCTCAGGAATGCAGTAACCCTTGACCTCGTCCAGCCTCAGCTGCAGTTCCAGGTGGTTTATTTGTCTGACCAGACGTTCATCAACAAAAGCAATGAGTGGTCCCAGATTATCCAAAGCCTCTCCTGAAATCTCATCCGTTGGACCAATCCCCTGTCAACAAGCAAGCAGACATTTTATTCAAAATGTAGCAATTGATGTAGGAATATGAGATGGAGTTATCCCACACCCATTTTACCCCCTCCCACATCCCCATGTACACTCTCCCCCATCACTGACTCTCCCCACCCATTTAATGTACTTGCTACGACCTCCAATCCCATTCCCAATCAAACTTCTAAAACAAAGAACAAAGAAAATTACAGCACAGGAACAGGCCCTTCGGCCCTCCAAGCCGGCACCCACCATGCTGCCCGACTGAACTAAAACTCCCTACTCATCCGGGGACCATATCCCTCTATTCCCATCCTATCCATGTATTTATCCAGATGCCTCTTAAAACTCACTATCGTATCTGCTTCCACTACCTCCCCCGGCAGCGAGTTCCAGGCACCCACCACCCTCTGTCCAGCTCTCTTCCAATGAAGTGAATCTAAACATTAATCTGTTTTTTAAAAAAGCTCACAGTTGAGAAATCTGGTTGCCTCCAATCTTTTGTCTTGATTTAGATTTAAATTCACACTCTTGCGTTTGGTGTTCACAATCCGGTAAAACATGCACCCTCAGTCACTCCGCCCGGTGACACTCTCTCAGAAACTGGGTTTGTACTCGTTGGAGTTTAGAAGGATGAGGGGGGATCTTATTGAAACTTACAGGATACTGCGAGGCCTGGATAGAGTGGACATGGAGAGGATGTTTCCACTAGCAGGAAAAACTAGAACCAGAGGGCACAACCTCAGGCTAAAGGGACGATCCTTTAAAACAGAGATGAGGAGGAATTTCTTCAGCCAGAGAGTGGTGAATCTGTGGAACTCTTTGCCGCAGAAGACTGTGGAGGCCAGGACATTGAGTGTCTTTAAGACAGAGATAGATAGGTTCTTGATTACTAAGGGGATCAGGGGTTGTGGGGAAAAGGCAGGAGAATGGGGATGAGAAAAATATCAGCCATGATTGAATGGCGGAGCAGACTCGATGGGCCGAGTGGCCTAATTCTGCTCCTATGTCTTATGGTCTTATAGGAACCCTGTCTCTGGCTGAAACTCTCCAGGCGGGACATTCATGAGATGAAAGGGCCATTGGCAGCTGTGAGAGTGATAGCATCTTGCAGTATAGTAAGAGGCCATTTGGCCCAAAGGGGCGATGCTGCTCCTTTGAAAGAGCTATCCAATGGACTCCAGCAAGCGTCAGTGCCTCCAGGAGAGCGGGGGGAAAAGGAGAATGAAGAGTGGCTGGAGGAGTCAAAAAGTTTTCACGAAGGAAACGATTGGAGAAACCTACCAGGAGTTGGAGGGACTTCTCCGCCAAGAAACTGCGCTTATGGGGCAGCAGTGTTAGGAGAAATGCGGTGTGTCTTGTCACGTGATCCAGGATAGCTTGCAATGAGTCATTCGGAAGACTATTCAACATCTTCAAGCTGTAACCACACAAAGAAAGAGAGAACAGTAATGGGAGATTGGAATCTGCACATGTGTAAGTCGGTACACTGGGTGGTACACGCCAGGCAGGCAATAATCAAGTGCTGAGGCTGAGCTCGAATCGTCAGGGCAATCTCCATCTGTAAGGTTTGCCAGTGTCCTCAGTCAGAGGCTCCGGGTGTTAAAGCACAAAGTCCAGCCTTACATGCCCGGCGACAGCGCTGAGGGGGCTGTGCACCTCTGGAGGTGTCATCTTTCAGCTGGGGTGTAAAACTGAGATCTCGTCTGCACCCTCAGGTGGATGTAAAAGGTCCAATGGCCCCGATAAGAACAGGGGACTTCGCCCAGTGTCCTGAGGCCAATATTTACCCCTCCACTAACATCACCACAAACAGATTATCTGGTCAGCATCACATTGTTGTTTGTGGAATCTTGCTGTGCACAAATTGACCACTACCTGGACTACAACATTGCATACACTTCAGAAAGCAGCTCATTGGCATCATGTGACATCCTGAGGTGGTGAAGGGCGCTATGTAAACGCAAGTCTGTTTTGTCACGCCCAACAAGCAAAATTCATAGAATTATAGAATCTCTACAGCGCAAGAGGAGGCCATTCGACCCATTGAGCCTGCACTGACAACAATCCCACCCAGGCCCTATCCCCGTAACCTCACACAGGAGGGAGACAGAGAGTCTGTGTTCCCCACACCCTGGAACACATTAACCCCCAATTTCGAACATCAAATCAGAAGCTATGTCAGTGCTTACACTGAGGATGGAACAGTAAATGTTACATCTCCTTTACCACAAGCGGGGATCATGGAGGGGATTGAATAAAATAGCTCAAGAAATAAAGAGGAGGTGGTTAGAGGAATTTGCTTTGCTCCCACACTAAAGGGTTACTAGAATGTAAACACTTTAGTACAAGAGACTATTGATACCAATTCTCACACAGCGCCTAAGAGGGAGTTAGCTCAGCATGTGATGGGAAGGAAAGGTTAAAGGGAGCAGAGACTAACTGGGGAGCTCGGAGCCAGCGTGGGTGTGAAAGATCATCGAGATGGAAATGAAAATGTGTGGAGACGTAAAGGATATCGAGAGGCGAGGATAAAATGCACAAAAACTCACGGTAAATTGGCGATCATCTCTGGCCCCAGCAGGAGGACATTGTTGTGTAGTATTCCCGGCCTGCGTCCAAGCTCCTTGACAATACACTTTCGCTGGAAAGATAAAGCATGTCGTTTAGTTCAAAAGGGACACCACGAGGAAAGAGGGATTTTTGGAAATCCCACCTGGAGACAGGGAGGAGGTTACAGATCCGAGAATCCCTACAGTGCAGAAAGAGGCCATTCGGTTCATCGAGTCTGCACCGACACTCCAACAGAGAATCCCACCCAGGCCCCTTTTCCCATAACCCCAAACATTTACCCAACTAACCCCCTAACCTACACATCTTTGGACACTAAGGGGCAATTTAGCATGGCCAATCCTCCTAACCTGCACATCTTTGGATAATAAGGGACAATTTAGCATGGCCAATCCCTCCAACCTACACATCTTTGGAGACCAAGGGGCAATTTAACACGGCCAATCCACCTAACCTGCACATTTTTCAGACTGTGGGAGGAAACCAGAGCACCTGGAGGAAACCCATGTAGACATGGGGAGAAAGTGCAGACTCCGCTCCGCACAGTGACCCGAGGCCAGAATTGAACCTGGGTCCCTGGCGCTGAGGCAGCAGTGCTAACCACTGTGCCCCCATGCCGCCCGCATGATCTTTTCTGGGAAATCACATGATTTCAGTGCGTGTTTATGCATGTTGGGGTATTTTAAAAAGCAATAGATAGTTATACTTCCAGATTACAATTATGCGTCAGCCAGTTCTTGCAACTTGTTTTAAAAAGATTTTGTTTTATAATAAACCAATCATTCTCAGTTTATTGGAAGAATCCATGTATTCTGGGTCTAACAGCAGCGAAGGTAAATAATTGACCATTTTGTGAGTGAATTAAACTTTGAATCTAATGGTGGGAACTGGGGGACTAGAGAAACTGCACACTCTTACCATCCTGGTCATGACGTTGGAGGCAGTTCGCTGAAGATTCACTAAACTGGTTCCCAGGATGAGGGGGTTGACACGTGATGAGAGGCTGAGTGAATTGGGTTTATATTCTCTGGAGGTTAGAAAGATGAGAGGTGATCTCATTGAAAAGTACAAGATTCTGAAGGGGTTTGATAGGTTGGACACAGAGATTGTTTCTACTGGTCAGGGAATCTAAAACACGGGGGGGCACTGTCTCAGGATAAGGGGCTGATCATTTGGGATTGAGATGAGGAGAAAGAAATTCCTTCACTCTGAGGGTTGTGAATCTTTGGAATTCTCTCCCTCAGAGGGTTGTGGCTACTCCATTGTTGAATATATTGAAGATTGGGATAGACAGATTTTTGATTACTCAGGAATTAAGGGATATGGGGAGTGGGTGGGAAAATGGAGGTGCAGCCCAAGATCAGCCATGACTGTGACAGATCAGACTCGATGGGCCAAATGGTCTACTCCTGCTCCTGCTAGAACATACATAGGAACATAAGAACTAGGAGCAGGAGTAGGCCATTTGGCCCCTCAAGCCTGCTCCGCCATTCAATAAGATCATGGCTGATCTGTTTGTGGACTCAGCTCCACTTATCCACCCGCTCACCATAACCCTTAATTCCTTTACTGTTCAAAAATCTATCTATCCTTGCCTTAAAAACATTCAATGAGGTAGCCTCAACTGTTTCACTGAGCAGGAAATTCCACAGATTCACAACCCTTTGTGTGAAGAAGTTCCTCCTCAACTCAATCTTAAATCTGCTCCCCTTTATTTTGAGGCCATGCCCCCTAGTTCTAGTTTCACCCGCCAGTGGAAACAACCTCCCTGTTTCTATCTTATCTATTCCCTTCATAATCTTATATGTTTCTATAAGATCTCCCCTCATTCTTCTGAATTCCAATGAGTATAGCCCCAGTCTACTCAGTCTCTCCTCATAAGCCAACCCTCTCAACTCCAGAATCAATCTAGTGAATCTCCTCTGCACCCCCTCCAGTGTCTGACATCCTTTCTCAAGTAAGGAGACCAAAACTGTATACAGTACTCCAGATGTGGCCTCACCAGTCAAGTAGGGAGCCCTTCGCAAACCTGGAGGCCTCCTGAAACTCAAACAAGACAAATCCGTGAGTGAATAAACACAGAACATTTGTCTAGACTTTGATGGTCTGGGTTTAACTAGAAATATCTCAAAGGCAAATGTTTGGACACACCAAGGTCTTTGGCTCAGAATCTTATTGGATGGTCTGATAACCCACTGAACCAATTGGAAGAACTCACTTCCCATATGACAGGGTGATAACGTGATTGGATAGCAACAGGGCAGCCCAGAGGGGGATTTTAACCGTACCAGCGATTGCCTGATTTCCCCACGGAGTTCACTGAGAAAATGGACCAGCTCCAGAAATTCCAAATCGAGGGTTCGTTTCCGGAGAGTTCCACAGTCTGTACCCAAGGCCACATTTCCCAAAGCCCTGAGGACAAAAGAGAGAGAAAAAAGAAGCATTAAATTAAAGTCCTGATTAACAACCCCCAGGAGAGCGGAGCAGATACCCCCCCTGTGACAGAGGCCTGCTCCCTGGTGGGAATATCACCTCAAATCGCACACCACTAGAGTACAAAATCCACACGAACACCACCGAGGGAGTGCTGCACTGCCAGAGGGGCCGTCTTTCAGACATGACATCTAAAGTCAAACATTTGGGCCACAAGTCTGTCTGAACAAAGTGCACTCCGACCCCGCAACCCGGAATGTTTAATATGATGGGGAAAGGTCGCAGAAAATGATCAAACATCATTAAATCCTTCTCATAAACGTTCACAGTAACTCTACTCACTGGATGGAATGCTCGGTTATATTTGAAGTTGCTTGAATCTTCTTGAAAATAAACTGGGCCTGGAATGAAGAGAAAAACTCCGGCTGTTTATTCTGCAGGAAAAGACCCATTAACCCAGCCCAACACAGTAATTGTAGAACCCCTACAGTGCAGGAAGAGGCCATTCGGCCCATTGTGTCTGCACCAACTCTCTGACAGAACAGACCCAGACAGGAAACTCGGCATGTCCGTTACAACTCTCACCAATTTTTACAGATGCACCATTGAAAGCATTCTTTCTGGTTGTATCACAGCTTGGTATAGCTCCTGCTCTGCCCAAGACCTCAAGGAACTACAAAAGGTCGTGAAAGTAGCCTAATCCATCACGCAAACCAGCCTCTGTCTACACTGACTCTGTCTACACTTCCCGCTGCCTTGGGAAAAAAAACCACGCAGACATGGGGAGAACGTGCAAACACCACACTGACACCCAAGGCCGGAATTGATTTGATTTGATTTATTATTGTCACATGTATTAGTATACAGTAAAAAGTATTGTTACTTGCGCGGTATACAGACAAAGCATATCATTCATAGAGAAGGAAATAGCTAGGGTGTAGAGAAAGATCAACTTAATGCGAGGTAGGTCCATTCAAAAGTCTGACAGCAACAGGGAAGAATCTGTTCTTCAGTCAGTCGGTACGTGACCTCAGACTTTTATATATTTTCCCTGGCAGAAGAAGGTGGAAGAGAGAATGTCTGGGGTGCGTGGGGTCCTTAATTATGCTGGCTGCTTTGCCGAGGCAGCGGGAAGTATAGACAGAGTCAATGGATGGGAGACCAGTTTGAGTGATGGACTGGGCTACTTTCATGACCCTTTGTAGTTCCTTGGGGTCTTGGGCAGAGCAGCAGCCATACCAAGCTGTGGTACAACCAGAAAGAATGCTTTCTATGGTGCACCTGTAAAAGTTGGCGAGAGTATCGGACATGCCGAATTTCCTGGAACCTGAGTCCCTGGTGCTGTGAGGCAGCAGTGCCAACCATTGTGCCCTAGGGTCATCATTCGGATGCTGCCCATCCCAAGCAAAAACCAAGGAATCTCCTGGGAGAGAATAAAATGGAGATACAATCACAATAGATAAATAATTAGCATTCCTCCTTTGCTGTCACATGGTGCTAAATGAAGCAAAGTGGGGGACAGAGAGCAGAGTGTACAGGAAGAATCTCCTTCACCCTCGGGCGATAAGGAAGCTGTCAGACTCACTGACCTGCTGTGGTGACCACTTCCAATTCTGAAAGAGGCTGCGGTTTCTCAGAAAAGATTCAGCATCAAACACCATGTCCTTCAGCGGGACAAATGGAATCAGGCAGCCAAGCCGGCCAAACTGTCGCCCATCATCACTCTTCACAGTCTGCAACAAAAGGCCAGTCTGATCGTTAAAAGGAGCAGGCAGTTAGTTGCTGCTGTGAATATACGCGGCATACCCGCGGTATGAGGTAACCATGTGGCATAGAATCCCTACAGTGCAGAAGGAGGCCATTCGGCCCATCGAGTCTGCACCGACAACAATCCCACCCAGGCCCTATTCCCGTAACCCCACCTATTCACCCTGCTAGTCCTCTGACACTAAAGGGCAATTTATCATGGCCAATCCACCTAACCTGCACATCTTTGGACTGTGGGAGGAAACCGGAGCACCCGGAGGAAACCCACGCAGACACGGGGAGAACGTGCAGACTCCACACAGACAGTGACCCAAGCTGGGAATCGAACCCGGGTCCCTGGAGGTGTGAGGCAGCAGTGCTAACCGCTGCGTCACCGTGCCGCCCTCATCCGCTTCCCTCTCCCCTTCTATCAAAGATCTTCTAACTCTGCCTGGAATAAACTCAATGACCCAGCCTCCACCACTTTCTAATGACCCTCAGAGAGAGAGACCTCTTATTCATAATCTATGCCCTCTTGTTCTTGTCTCCTTCAGAAATGGGAACATTCTCCCCCCACCAAGCCCCTCAGGATCTTGTACATTTCAGTAAGATCACACTTCATTCTTCTAAACTCCAAAGGGTATTGCCCCAACTTGTTCAAACTTTCTTCATAAGATATGTGACGCTAGTGTGCCTTTAAGAAATTTTTTTGTAAATCATGTTCTCTGCAGTTAAGCAGACTTGGGTTTTTTCATTGTTGCTGAGGTGTCTGGTTAGAAGTCCTTTATATTGCTGCTTAAATGGGGTTCTGTTTATTGAAGTGTTGTGGGAAGACTGATTGACAAGTCAAAGTCAGGTAGCTCCTCCACAAAGGAATCCAATGATTTACTTTGTTTTAGTTTAGAAAGTGTTCTCTCTCTCCCTGGTATTGGAAATTCTGCTTGCTAGCTGAAAGCTTCTTACCTCCCTGGAGGGAAAATTCAGCTGTTGGTAGTTTGTTAGTTAGTACCTAGAGTCTTCCTCTCTCTCCCTGGTATTTTGAAATTCTGCTGGCTAGCTGGAAGCAAAGCTTCTTGCCTTCCTGGAGTGAAAATTCTGCTGTTGGTGGTTTGTTAGTTAGTACCTAGAGCCCCTCACTCTCTCCCTGGTGTTTTGGGAAGCTGTTTTGACTTCAAGCTTGTCTGTGTGTTTCGCAAGCGAACTGCAGCATTCAACCAAAGGATTAAGTTCCAGCATCACGTGAGCAGTCGTATTTTCTGTGCTGAATCTGTGGCAAGGGTTTTGTTTCTGGGATTTGTTTGATTGGAACGGTATTTAGCTATTAAGGTTTATACAATATCATTGTAATTGGTAAAGGTTATTGCTAATTTTCTTACTATACTTGTTAACTGTATTCTTAAATAAACTTTACGAAAAGTTCCGAGTGGGTCGGTTGAATCATACCTGGAGTGAAACATCTCACATTCACCCTAGCCAAATTCAAACTGCAAACCTTATGATCCAGGCGGACTTCAGAAAACACTTTGGAGTTTCTGACCTGAATTATAACAGATAAACAATTCCTCCCAGGAATGAGTCGAATGAATCTTCTCTAAACAGCTTCTCTTATCTTTTATTAATTTACAGGATGTGGGTATCACTGGCTATGCTAGCATTTATTGCCCATCCCTGGTTGTCCTTCAGAAGGTGGTGATGAGCTGCCTTCTTGAATCACTGCAGTCTCTGAGGTGTAGGTACACCCATAGTGCTGTTAGGGAGGGAGTTCCAGGATTTTGACCTAATGACAGAGAAAGAAAAGCGATATATTTCCAAGTCAGGATGATGTGGAGAATCCGGCGTTGGACTGGGGTGGGCACAGGAAGAAGTCTCACAACACCAGGTTAAAATTCCAACAGGTTTATTTGGTAGCACGAGCTTTCGGAGTCTCGCTCCTTCTTCAGGTCTCCACTCACCTGATGAAGGAGCAGCGCTCCAAAAGCTCGTGCTACCAAATAAACCTGTTGGACTTTAACCTGGTGTTGTGAGACTTCTTACTAAGTCAGGATGGTGAGTGACTTGGAGGGGAACCTCCAGGTGGTTGCTGCACTTATCCTTCTAGATGGTAGAGGTCGTGAGTTTGGAAGGTGCTGTCTAAGGATCTTTGGTGAGTTCCTGCAGTGCATCTTGTAGATGGTACACACTGCTGCCACTGTGCATCAGTGGTGGAGGGAGTGAAGGTTTGTAGATGTGGTGCTAATCAAGCGGGGCTGCTTTGTCCTGGATGGTGTCAAGCTTCTTGAGTGTTGTTGGAGCTGCACCCATCCAGGCAAGTGGAGAGTATTCCATCACACTCCTGACTTGTGCCTTGTTGATGGTGAACAGGCTTTGGGGAGTCAGGAGGTGAGTTACTCATCGCAGTATTCCTGGTAGCTGCAGTATTTATGTGGCTGGTCTAGTTCAGTTTCTGGTCATCCCCAGGATGTTGAAAGTAGGGGATTCAGCGATGGTAATGCCATTGAATGTCAAAGAGGAGCTGGTTAGATCCTCTCTTGTTGGAGATGGTCGTTGCCTGGCATTTGTGTGACACACATTTTCCCTTCCACTTGTCAGCCCAAGCCTGGATATTGTCCAGGTCTTGCTGTATTTGGATATGAACTGCGTCAGTATCTGAGGAGTGGCGAATGGTGCTGAACATTGGACAGTCATCAGCGAACATCCCCATTTTTGACCTTTTAACGGATGGAAGGTCATTGATGATGATTGGGCCTCGGACACTACCCCGAGGAACTCCTGCAGTGATGTCCTGGGACTGAAATGATTGACCTGCAATCACCATCTTCCTTTGTGCCAGGTATGACTGCACCCAGCAGAGAGTTTTCCCCTGATTCCCATTGACTCCAGTTTTGCGAGGGCTCCTTGATGCCACACGTGGTTAAGTGCTGCCTTGATGTCAAGGGCTCTCACATCTAATGCAATTATATATTTTTTTCAGAACTGCGCAGAGTATTCCAGATGTGGTCTCACCAATGTCCTTGTACAGCTGCAGTACAACTTCCCTACTTTCATATTCCATGCCTCTTGCAATAAAAGCCAACATTTGATTTACCTTCTTTACCACTTGCTCTCCCTGCATACACAGACTTTCTGTGATTCATGTACCGGGACACCCAGATCCCTCTGGACCACCGAGTTCTGCAATCTCTCTCCATTAAATAACATCTGGCTTTTCTACGCTCCATTTATAATGGTCCACAGCTACACCGATTTAGAATATAAGGAGGTAACTAACATCCCAATTCATTAATACTCTGCTCCCTCACCTCCACCAGCAAGCAGAGATGGAGATGGAGTCGAGCAGAGTCAGGAAGCACACTTGCGCAGGCTCTTACCCGGAGAGCGTCCAGTACTACAGCTTTCTGAGTCGCGGTCAGCTGGGACAGAAATGGAGTGAAACAGGGACAAGCACTGGCTATAACCGAGGCAGGAACATTCCTCAGGACTGAGGGGCTGAATCCCGGCAGAAAACGAGCAAGCTGGCAAACGATATCCACAGTTATCTAGAAATATTCAACAAGACACAAATAAATAATCACTACCATATCTGAAGTTTCAGTTCACACACACTGACTGCCGCTGTGCTTTGGTCATTACTTTGCAATGATCTTTTCCCTATAAATTCCTTCCCACATTTAGAATGAAAATTCCCAGGTAAACTATATATACAGATATAGAAACCATAGAACCATTAGAAAATTACAGCTCAGAAACAGGCCTTTTGGCCCTTCTTGTCTGTGCCGAACCATTTTATGCCTAGTCCCACTGACCTGCACTTGGACCATATCCCTCCACACCCCTCTCACCCATGAACCCGTCCAAGTTTTTCTTAAATGTTAAAAGTGACCCCGCATTTACCACTTTATCTGGCAGCTCATTCCACACTCCCACCACTCTCTGCGTGAAGAAGCCCCCCCTAATATTCCCCTATTATATATAGAAATATAAAACTATGCAAACTATATATTTATCTATGTAAACTATATATATATAAAACTATATAAACTATAGTTATGTCAACTATATTCCCAGCCTTCAGACTGTGGTGAAACTGTAACACTCCCTGGGCACACAGCCCTGGAGAATCTGATTCACTGCTTCCCAAATTGCTGCTAATTTTCCAACTTAACAGAAAAAACAACTAATAAATGAGAAAACTTTAACCAGATTGTGTGACCTTGAATGAGGATTGAATTATCTCTGATTCAATTCTTAAAACAAAGGAGACAATCGGCAACTTCAGGAAGTGTAGAGGAGGACATGCCCCTGTCTGCATCAACGGGGATGAAGTGGAAATGGTCGAGAGCTTCAAGTTTCGAGGTGCCCAGATCAACGCCTCTACTTTCTCAGAAGGCTGAGGAAATTCAGAACGCCCGCTACAATTCTCACCAACTTTTACAGATGCACCACAGAAAGCATGCTTTCCGATCGCACCACAGCTTGGTATAGCTCTTGCTCTGACCAAGACCGCAAAAAACTACAAAGGATTGTGAGTGTAGCCCAGTCCATCACACAAACCAGCCTCCCATCCATTAACTCTGTCAACACTGCCCGCTGCCTCGGAAAAGCAGCCAGCATAATCAAGGACCCCGCGCACCCCGGACATTCTCTCTTCCACCTTCTTCCATCGGGAAAAAGATACAAAAGTCTGAGGAAACGTACCAACCGACTCAAGAACAGCTTCTTCCCTGCTGCCGTCAGACGTTTGAATATATATTAAGTTGATCTTTCTCTACATCCGAGCTATTACTGTAACATTGCATTCTGCACTGTCTTTTCCTTCTCCCCATGTACTCTATGAACGGTATGTTTTGTCTGTATAGCGCACAAGAAACAATATTTTTCACTGTATACTAATACATGTGACAATAATAAATCAAATCAATTATCTTTACCCTGGGAGTGTCTGATGGGGTCAGTGTGGAGGCATCTTTACTTTGTATCTAACCCTGTGCTGTACCTGTCCTGGGAGCGTTTGATGGGGACAGTGTAGAGGGAGCTTTACTCTGTATCTAACCCCGTGCTGTACCTGTCCTGGGAGTGTTTGATGGAGACAGTGTAGTGGGAGCTTTACTCTGTATCTAACCCCGTGCGGTACCTGTCCTGGGAGTGTTTGATGGGGACAGTGTAGAGGGGGCTTTACTCTGTATCTAACCCCGTGCTGTACCTGTCCTGGGAGTGTTTGATGGGGGACAGTGTAGTGGGAGCTTTACTCTGTATCTAACTCCGTGCTGTACCTGTCCTGGGAGTGTTTGATGGGGACAGTGTAGAGGGGGCTTTACTCTGTATCTAACCCCGTGCTGTACCTGTCCTGGGAGTGTTTCATGGGAAATTGATACAAATACTTACATTAATATCCAGGATCATGTCCGACACAAGTTGATGAACCTTTAAAAGGTTAATAAAGAATAGTTAAGATTTGTATTCCGTTGCTACTTAACATTTTTGAGTCAGTATTGAGGTGTCTCGTCATCATATTTAACTGCCCTTCCTCATCTCTCTGCCTCCAAGGTGGTGACACTTATTGGGTCATCATTGCTCATCAGAGAGGCTGGATTGTAATTATTACCAATCCCTCTACTTCACCATTCCAGCTGCATTACATCATGGCAACATTATCTTCTATATATAAAGACACGCACCCACCCCTCAACTACCCATTATGCCCACACACTTGCCCACACCCGCCCTCACCCACGCCCACACACACTCACCCACGCCCACACACACTCACCCACGCCCACACACACACACTCGCCCACACACACACACTCGCCCACACACACACACTCGCCCACACACACTCGCCCCCACACACACACACTCGCCCACACACACTCGCCCACACACACTCGCCCACACACACTCGCCCACACACGCCCACACACACGCCCACCCACGCCCACACACACGCTCACCCACGCCCACACACACGCTCACCCACGCCCACACACACGCTCACCCACGCCCACACACACGCTCACCCACGCCCACACACACGCTCACCCACGCCCACACACACGCTCACCCACGCCCACACACACGCTCACCCACGCCCACACACACGCTCACCCACGCCCACACACACGCTCACCCACGCCCACACACACGCTCACCCACGCCCACACACACGCTCACCCACGCCCACACACACGCTCACCCACGCCCACACACACGCTCACCCACGCCCACACACGCTCACCCACGCCCACACACGCTCACCCACTCACCCACACACGCTCACGCACACCCGCCCACACACACTCACCCACGCCCACACACACTCACCCACGCCCACACACCCACGCCCACACACTCACCCACGCCCACACACTCACCCACGCCCACACACTCACCCACGCCCACACACTCACCCACGCCCACACACTCACCCACGCCCACACACTCACCCACGCCCACACACTCACCCACGCCCACACACTCACCCACGCCCACACACTCACCCACGCCCACACACTCACCCACGCCCACACACTCACCCACGCCCACACACTCACCCACGCCCACACACTCACCCACGCCCACACTCACCCACGCCCACACACTCACCCACGCCCACACACTCACCCACGCCCACACACTCACCCACGCCCACACACTCACCCACGCCCACACACTCACCCACGCCCACACACTCACCCACGCCCACACACTCACCCACGCCCACACACACACTCACCCACGCCCACACACGCACTCACCCACGCCCACACGCGCACTCACCCACGCCCACACGCGCACTCACCCACGCCCACACGCGCACTCACCCACGCCCACACACGCACTCACCCACGCCCACACACGCACTCACCCACGCCCACACACGCACTCACCCACGCCCACACACGCACTCACCCACGCCCACACACACACTCACCCACGCCCACACACACACTCACCCACGCCCACACACACACTCACCCACGCCCACACACACACTCGCCCACACACACACTCACCCACGCCCACACACACACTCACCCACGCCCACACACACACTCACCCACGCCCACACACACACTCACCCACGCCCACACACACACTCACCCACGCCCACACACACACACTCACCCACGCCCACACACACACTCACCCACGCCCACACACACACACTCACCCACGCCCACACACACACACTCACCCACGCCCACACACACACACTCTCACCCACGCCCACACACTCACCCACGCCCACACACACACGCTCACCCACGCCCACACACACACGCTCACCCACGCCCACACACACACGCTCACCCACGCCCACACACACACGCTCACCCACGCCCACACACACACGCTCACCCACGCCCACACACACACGCTCACCCACGCCCACACACACACGCTCACCCACGCCCACACACACACGCTCACCCACGCCCACACACACACGCCCACACACACACACACACCCACGCCCACACACCCACGCCCACACACACACACTCACCCACGCCCACACTCACCCACGCCCACACTCACCCACGCCCACACTCACCCACGCCCACACTCACCCACGCCCGCCCACACACACACACCCACGCCCGCCCACACACACACACACATACCCACACACACACACCCAATCAGAGCAGTCAGGAACAAGGACTCAGCACACACCAGGGACTAACATGCGAGCTGTTATGGAAAGGGTGTTCCGTTTTGTCCTCAGTAGCTGCCCCACGGGGAGGGTTCTCTGCACATTGTCAGCCATGGCTCAGTCGGTTCCAGCCCCTTCCCCTCCAAGTCAAAGGTCATCATTTCAAGCTTCACTCCAGATGAGTGACCCCAGGCTGGCGCTCCTGGTGCCACTTTTATGATGAAGCTTTAAACTGAGGCCTCGTTCCCCTGGTGAGGTGGGTAGAAAAGAACCCACGGCGCTATTTAAAACAAGAGCAAAAGGGCCAAAATTTATTGCTTAATCAATGTCACCAATAAACATAGTGGGATCTTGCTGTGCACAAATATGCTACAATATTTCCTACATTACACATCATAAAGTGTTTGAGTGGCTATTAATGACTCTTAACTGTCCACTTACCAAGGGCTGCCACCTTCACTCATTCACACACTGCCCATACCCGAACCTACCTGTGCCGTGGATAATGACAGTGGGTCAATACTGGAGACAACGATCGACCTTTGATGAGCTGACAGGTTCTGTAGAAAGTTGACTCCGAGCACAGAGAGGATTCCGCCCAGGGCTTCCAGATTCTGGGGTATCCAGACACTCATGTTCTGTTTCCTGAGGTGAGTTGCCAACAGATGTGCAACCTGATCACAAAACATACACAAGCGGTGTGAAAAATGGCCATTCAGCCCATCCATCACAACCTGATGCTTCTATCGTGGACTTTGCTGCCATCACCACCTGCTTTAGTCGCACAATGAGCGCACAGGACACAAGCTGGCACGCTTAGACAGCGCCTTTGTGAAAATATCTCTGGGAAAGACGTACAAGTGGTTGCAAAGCACATCCACCTTGGAGATCAGGAGTGGAATTTGCTACTCCACAATTCCTGAGAATTTGCACAATGTAAACATTCACAAGGAGGGTGTGCGAGCAACGAGTGTGGGAATTGGAAAGGGACCAGTATTATTCTGCATGGAGTTGCTGAGAAGGAGATAGGAACAGGAGAAGACCATTCAGCCCAATCTCCATTCAACTAGTAAGAAGTCTCACAACACCAGCTTAAAGTCCAACAGGTTTATTTGGTAGCATGAGCTTACGGAGCAGCGCTTACTTTAACCTAGTGTTGTGAGACTATTTACTCTGACTATCCCAGTCCAACGCCGGCAACTCCACATCATTCAACTAGGCCATGGCTGATCTGTATCTTCACTCCATCTACCTGCCCTGCTTCCCTGAATACCCTGGCTTTGCAAATTTCTAAATAACCTTGAGCCTCAGATTTTTCATTGAAAGATTTCCAGATTACACCCGAACAGTCTGGGCCCTAATTTAATATTATTCTGGCTCCTCCCCACCAGAGGGAGTAGTTTTTCTTGAGGTTGTGTTTTGGGGCGAGGAGGAACGTCACACGGACTATTTTTCTATTCCCAAAAGCCGGTTAGACCATAGAATCCCTACCGTGCAGAAGGAGGCCATTCGGCCCATCAAGTCTGCACCGACTACAATCCCACCCAGGCCCTATTCCCACAACCCCATGCATTTACACTAGCTAGTCTCCCTGACACTAAGGAGCAATTTATCATGGCCAATCCACCTAACCCGCACATCTTTGGACTGTGGGAGGAAACCGGAGCACCCGGAGGAAACCCACGTAGACACGGAGACAATGTGCAAACTCCATACAGTGACCCAAGCCAGGAATTGAACCCGGGTCCCTGGCGCTGTGAGGCAACAGTGCTAACCACTGTGCCACCCAGTTAATGAAGGATGCTACTGGAGTCAGTCTTTACTCAGTCTTACATTTATTTGCAGAGTGAAACATTGCAAGCAGAAACCTCCTAACCCCACCACATCCCAATTTCAGCAAATCTCTGTATATCTGTATGTTGCATGAGGAAAGGTCGAGGACTCTGGGTCTGTACTCGTTGGAGTTTAGAAGGATGAGGGGGGATCTTACTGAAACTTACAGGATACTGCGAGGCCTGGATAGAGTGGACATGGAGAGGATGTTTCCACTAGTAGGAAAAACTAGAACCAGAGGGCACAACCTCAGGCAAAAGGGACGATCCTTTAAAACAGAGATGAGGAGGAATTCCTTCAGCCAGTGAGTGGTGAATCTGTGGAGCTCTTTGCCGCAGAAGGCTGTGGAGGCCAGGTCATTGAGTGTCTTTAAGACAGAGATAGATAGGTTCTTGATGAATAAGGGGATCAGGGGTTATGGGGAAAAGGCAGGAGAATGGGGATGAGAAAAAATATCAGCCATGATTGAATGGCGGAGCAGACTCGATGGGCCGAGTGGCCTAATTCTGCTCCTATGTCTTATGATCTGCTCAAGTCAAACCCCAATTAACACCTCTCCCTGTATATAATTAAAGACAACTGATAAACAAATTACAAGCTGACGACTGAATGGTTTATACAAAAGCAAAATGCTGAGGAAGCTGGAAATAAAAAGCGAAACTATTGGAAAGACTCAGCAGGTCTGGCAGCGTCCATGGGGAAGAAACAGAATTAATGTTTTGCGTTGTTTGACTGTTTTTCAGAGCCTGTTCAGAGGGGCACTCAAACTGATAACTCTGTTTCTCTCTCCACAGACACTGCCAGACCTGCTGAGTATTTTTCTGTTTTTGTAACGAGTGTCTTACATTGATACTGCGTTTAAAACTTAGAAACATAAGGCTTGGGCCAGCTGGTCCATCATGACTGACTTGCGATGGCCACAGCATGAGGTCGAGACCTCACAGGCAAGTAGTCTCCCAGGATGATCCAAAACCAGTGCGGGAGGTTGTACAGACCAAGTGTGAATGAGAAAAACATTGGAATAAATGATGTGCTCGCTGCCCCAGTCAAGGGGCAAAGACATTGTAATCTGCCAATCGATAGGATCATGGAGAAGTCACTCACCCCACCCTGAGTATCGATCACCCCGTCACTGATGCACCTGAGGAGGGCAGAGACGACCGGGTCGGAGAGGGACGAGGCAGCAAGCAGAAACTGAAGATCCTCTTGGCTTGTAAAACAAGTGAGACCACCGAGTCTGGAAAAGAAGCGAGGATTGGGTAAAGACTGAGCTTTCCAGCTGGGATTTCAGCCACTCTCATAGAATCATAGAAACCCTACAGTACAGGAGGAGGCCATTCGGCCAATCGGGGCGGCACGGTGGCACAGTGGTTAGCACTGCTGCCTCATAGCGCCAGGGACCCAGGTTCAATTCCGGCTTGGGTCACTGTCTGTGTGGAGTTTGCACGTTTTCCCCGTGTCTGCGTGGGTTTCCTCCCACATTCTGAAAGACGTGCTGGTTAGGGTGCATTGACCTGAACAGGCGCTGGACTATGGCAACCAGGGGAATTTCACAGTAACTTCATTGCAGTGTTAATGTAAGCCTACTTGTGACTAGTAAATAAATTTCATTAACTTTGAGTCTGCACCGACCACAATCCCACTCAGGCCCTATTCCTGTAACCCTCATGTACTCTGCTAATCTCCCTGACATCAGGGGCAATTTAGCACGGCCAATGCACCCTAACCCGCACATCTTTGGACTGTGGGAGGAAACCAGAGCACCCAGAGGAAACCCACGCAGACACGGGGAGAACATGCAGACTCCACACAGACTGTGACCCAAGCCGGGAATTGAATCCGGGTCTCTGGCGCTGTGAGGCAGCAGTGCTAACCACTGTGCCACCGTAGCTCTCCTCTCCAGCTGGGGCCCCAGTTGGTGAGGACCCCGGCCCAGCTTTATCCCATGGATATCTTTGGAGATAACGGGGAAGGGGGCGGAAGGAAACCCGAGGCGATGGTGCCCATTAATGTCGATGGGAGTTTAGAGGGAGCTCAAATCCCACCTTAGTGACTGCATGATCTGATGTCCCAGGAATCATTACCTTCTAATCTTGTCCCTGCTCAGATTCCCACTCGCGTTCAAGATGGTGCGGAAAATGTGTCTTCCCCGTGCTAAGTCTAAGGTGCTGTTTCCAAACTGATCCATCATCGTAACAAGCTGCAATAGAAAAAGAGGAACTTCAGTGTAAAGGTCAAACTCAATAGATTCTACCCTTTCCCCCCTTCCTCTTTCCAATGGGCTGCTGTTATCACTGAGGAGGTGAGTGCTCAGACGAACACCCACATTTTGAGGTGTGGGCCCAGCTAGTGTGTGTGTGTATCGGCAAGCTCATTGACTGTGGAGGCCATCATACCTGCCTTCAATATCCACTGATGTAGAGGAATGGGAGCCCAGCCCCGGGGGGGGGGGTGTGTGTGTTTGCAAAGCGAGTTGGCCATTGGATACCATTGGTGGGGCAGCCCCCACTCCCAGGGATGCAGGAGGATAGGACTGCAC